>NC_045973.1:10716720-11016720 GCF_010909765.2 Amblyraja radiata
TCTAATATTTAAAAAGTCTAGAAAGGACTTTCTTATATTTTTGCAATATACACAATAGTTGAAAATGCTTTGACCTTTTGAGCTATGTTATACTTCACTAGATTGTTTTCCAAGTTACAGATGAACTTTTAAAAAAGTTGGTTCAGATTGAAGGAACATTTGAATGTGAAAGATGTTTTCCAAAACTAATTGTACTCACCTGCCTTATTAATGATGCATATGTAAAAGGAGGTCTCACTTCGGCATTCTTGTAGAATTCCTGATTCTGAGCCATGTCTGTAAATAGGCATTGAGATGTATTAATGTACAGAGGTATATTGATTTACAGTTGTACTTAAATGATAATTACATTTCAGGCAATTATTATGAAAAAATATATTTTATCAGCTTTTCCGAGTTCATTTTTGTAGGAACAGTATTAGGCCATTCAGCCCATCAAGTCTCCTCCGCAATTCAATCATGGCCGATCTACCTTCCCCTCTCAACCACATTCTTCTACCTTCTCCCCATAACCCCTGATACCCTAACTAATCAAGAATCTATCAATCTTAAAAATACCCATTGACTTGGCTTCCACAATCTTGTGTGGCAATGAATTCCACATGTAAATTGTTTGATGTTACACAATTGTGCGGCAGGTCGAGCTGCTGTTTCAAAGCACCAGAGACCCCTGTTCAAGCTGGATCTCGGGTGCTGTTTGTGTGGGGTTTGAACGGTCTACTTGTAACCATGTGGGTTTTCCCCAGGTTCTCTGGTTTCCTCCACATCCCAAAGAGATGCGGCTTTGGAGACTATATGGCCTCTGTAAAATTGCCCATAATGTGGATGTTCTGGCACGATCCACTAATTAGATGAATGAATGGCCGTTTGCCTTGTAATATAAATAGAAACTACAGCCTCTGTCCTTATTCTTCAAGTTGTTTCCACAAACTATAGTGGATGCAAAAGAAACTTGTAGGAATTGTCAATGGATGGTTGGCCTGGCTGTTTCTTCGTTGTATCACTAAACTAAACTAAACTAACAGAGGGTCAATGAGGGAAGAATAGCTGATGCTGTATAAACGGATTGGCTAAAGGTGGTTGATAAGGTGCGGTATAATAACCTTGTTATCACGATTCATGGCAATGAATAAAAGGAGATAAGAATCTCCTGGATAGAAAGTTGGCTAATTGATCCTAAGCACGGTAGAGTTGCTGCCTTACAGCAAATGCAGCGCCGGAGACTCGGGTTCGATCCTGACTACAGGTGCTGTCTGTACGGAGTTTGTACGTTCTCCCCGTGACCTGCGTGAGTTTTCTCCGAGATCTTCGGTTTCCTCCCACACTCCAAAGACTTACAGGTGTGCAGGTTAATTGGCTTGGTATAAATGTAAAAACTGTCCCTTGTGGGTGTAGGATAGTGTTAGTGTGCGGGGATCGCTGGTCGGCGCGAAGCTGGTGGGCCGAAGGGCCTGTTTCCGCGCTGTATCTCTAAACTAATCTAAACTAGTTGAGAAAGGTTGGCCTTTGGACTACAGTGATATGTGCAGTGGAGATTTTTCAAGTATTTTCAAGTATCTGCTTTTGCCAATATTTTACCATTGCGGAGGCGTGCAGATGTGGACAGATGTGTACAGATGTGTACATAATCAAATGTGTAGATGACACAAGTTGGATGACTTAATGATAGACTTCAAGGACTTCAATGTCGTGAGAACATGCAAAGAGATCACCAGGTACATCCTGGTGCAGGTACAGACAGCCGACCCCAGCACCTCCAGGCCTCACTTGTCCTTGTACCTCTCTGCACAGAGGTTGCCAGGGGTTAAGGGGAGGAGGCAGGAGAATGGGATTGAGAGGGAAAGATAGATCAGCCTGGATTGAATGGCAGAGTAGATGATAGGCCAAAGGACCTATAGACTGACTGGGGTCTTGGAGCTTCTGTGATGTTTTGCTGATATTTGGCAGGTCAGATTAAAGAAGTGCTAACAAAAACACACATGGAATCCTATGCTTTTGCCTAGAAACAGGATGTGTGAGGAAGAAGTCGTGATGAACCTTTATTATAATTTAAATCCTTGTTCGCACACTTTAGGAAACGTAAAAGCTTCTAGAGAGGGTGCAGAAGTGAATAACTGCAATTATGTCAGAGATGAGGGACATTACATGTGAACAGGCTGGAGAAGTTCTGCTTGGATCAGGGTTACAAGGGGATCTGGTAGATGCATCCACATCATAAAGGACATAGACTGGGTACACAGAGAGTACGTCACCCATTCCATCTCTCCAGAGTAGCTGCCTGTCCCACTGAGTTAATCCGGCTTTTTGTGTCTATTTTCAGTTTAAATCAGCGTCTACAGATCATTCCTACACATTATATAAAACCCAGAATAGACCGACTCACTGTGATGAATGTCCTCCTGCGATTCTGAGAATTGAAACAGTTAATAAATATTTTAACATTTTAATTTTATTTCTCTGAAGAACAAAGAGGACTCACCTGAGGAAATTGGCACATTGTACTTGTCTGGGTACCGCCTCCGGATGGGTCCCATGCTATGCATGTTGGTGGGAGTGATGACAGAGTGTCCCTGGGTGATGGGGGTAAGAGGGGCAGTTGGCGTCGTGGGAGTGTGAGGTAAACTCTGTGGATTAGCTTCCAATGCAGTCTTTGACAACGTGACATTCGATACCAGGTTCAGCTACAAAGATGGTTTGAGGGTAAGATGTGGGCAATGGGTCGGGGGGGGAAGGAGACAAAAAAAACAGGAGAAAGGAGAAAGGTTTAACAGACTTGACAAATAACAGTGAGATTCACACCCACCGCTGCGATGCCACTAATAAGCTACAGAGGAAGCAGACAATCTCAGCTAATTAAAAGATGAAATTGTATTGAAAGGATTCTAATTAGGTGATGCTTGTGGAGGTGATCTAATGATTAAACACTGCATCAAACTGACCCCATCATCAGCCTGTAGTGACACAAGATGTCGGAAGAATTTTTAAAAATCGGAACGGTAATTTTTTTTGAGGGGGAGGGCAGTGATATTAGTAATAATAGCTATGAGGTAAACTAATTAAATGGAGCTCTGCAGCCAGCGTGGCTGAAAGCAGCTGTTCGGCTTTAGCTTGCAGCTGCAACTGTTCCAAACAAGCTCCGAATCTCAACAGAGGCACTCCAGTTAACTGAAAATTTTCTAACTGACCTCTGCTCTTCCCATTAATTTGGCGGAAAAAAAAAAAACTAATGACACATATACATATTCCCACAAAATTGTTCTAATTGCTAATTTAACAAAGGAGCAGAGCTTCCAAATTAAATACGACTGCAAATCGGTGGGTAGGTAAGCACCGCATATGGGCATCGTGGGGAAAGGTGTTTCATCTGTGACAATCACTTGCGAATTGTGTTAACAAATTAATGGAATGTCAACTCTGTCAATTGCTTTAGAAGTGTCACTTTTCAAATTTTTTTTTTTGATAACGGCATCAATTACCACAGATGAGATTCAGACGCAGTAGCAAAGGAGGCAGAAGGGTTCGGGTGAAAAGTGTATCACCCATGTTTAACACCTCACCCTTATGCGTATCCTTGTTCACAAGTTCTCCAATTACCACAGTGTTGCTAATAGTCATTATCTGAAGGTCCTGAGCTTGCTTACTTTAAAACGCCGCACATTTACAGAATTCCACCACAGATCACAACCTTTACAAACACAAGTGAAGAACTACCAAGGCAAACAGACATGGTTTAGTTTAGTAATTTTCAGGCTATTTAGTTTTCCTCCCAACGTCTTGGCTCACTGAACAGTAAATAGAATCTCAATCATAGGTCTTGTCTCTGCTATCAAATATTAAGAGTAAGGGAGCATGGTGTAATTATATATTCCTGAGACATGTGATCTACAAAAACAAACAAAAATAATCTTTATAACATGCCTTCAAAAAAAATCCAATGCATATTTAACTAGCAAAGGCTGTGATGATTGCACCATAGTTGCATTCCCCAGCAAAGTGTATGTAATACATGTTAATACAATATGATGTTAAGTTCATTGATTTGTTCTTAGAATATTTAAATATGCGGCATGTAAAAAGCTGCTGGAAACACGTGAATGCACCAAAATCTTCCCTCACCCAACCAGAACACTTCCAAAATGCTGGAAACTGAATATCTAAAAACACGATCCAATCTTTCAAAAATAGTTTCTGGTTAAATGCCAAAATTTTGACCCAGGTCCTTCTTGCTACTTTGAAAACTGACAGAGAAAAAACACCTTTTTAAAAATGTCATATACTGTATGTATTTATCCCTGGTTAGGATTGTATATTGGGTTAGAGAATACAAAGACGTATAGATTTGTAGGTTAATTGGCTTTCTAAATGTTAAAAAAATTTGTCCATAGTGGGATAGTGTTAATGTGCAGGGATCGCTGGTCGGCACGGACCCAGTGGGCCGAAGGGCATGTTTCCACGCTGTATCTCGAAACTAAAAAAGGACATTGCGATCTGTCTTCAAAGTTTAGTTTTAAGATGAACGGTGCAACATATTTGTCCAGATTAATTGGCAGCATATTTGTTGATCAGTCTGACATTAATACCTTTTATATGTTGAAATTTCCTTCCTAATTTTTAAGACGCAATAAAAAAAAATTTTAAAGCTAAAACGGGTCACTCCGAAAATTAACAGAATCCGATCATTTTGGGTGTTTCTTGGGTTCACTTCTGTTGAAAATTGTGCAGTTTAGGTATTGCCTTGATAGCAGTTTCCATCATAAATACACATTTCATCAAGACTCAGGTACACCACACTGAAATCATTTCGAAAATATTCAGCAAACGTATCTAGAAATGAATTAGCTTTTAAGTTAAAACACTGCACATCGCCTCCTTCAGCTGCAACTTTTGCATTAGCCTCATTTCTAGCTTGATCATCTTCTAGAGTCTGTCGAACAGGTTTATAAGTGGCTTAAACTGATCATAAATCACAAACAAGCATTTTTTTTACCCATCAGGAATACCTTTGAAATGAGAAACAAATAACAGCAGCACCACATCTAATGGAAACACCTTACAATGTGTAATGTTAACTTTGGTTTGTCTGTAAAGTGCCAGATTAAACAAAGCAGTAATTTGCAAACTGAAATCTCTTAACAACAAAAATTGGTATTCTCAGCTTGCTTAAAAGATAGCAATTAATGATGCATAATTCTACTAATAAACAGTACGCTCACATTCTGACATCTGTTACCCGGCACAATGATTAATTATCAGAGCCGTCTTCTCCTCGGTAATAAGACAATATTAATATTTATCAATTGCATGGGTTATTCTGTTTGTCATCGCAAAATAATTACTAAGTTACCAAGCATGCATGCTCGCATTCACTGATTGTGAAATGCAGGTTAACTATTGGTACTTCCATTTTTTTTTCAGCATGCCAGCTAAAATCGGCACATAAATTTCAAGTTTCACGAGACAAAAGATTACTAAATATTAATGCTCCACTTATGTTAGAAAGTGATCTGGACCACGACTTAGAAAGACATTACAGACTTTTGATGCAAAACAGCTTTGAAATCCCGGTATATATTTGACATGATGTCGAGGTACTTTTGATTTTAAACATAACGCTTAATTAAAAAGGGGGGGGGGGGGGAGACACACACCCAAGAATGAATATATTGAAGAATAAATCATTCATACATGTGAGATTTTTTGAAAATGCCTAACGAAATGGTACTATACCGTGCTTCTGACAAGAGAAAAGCTAGGTTGAGTGGCTGTTGTTGCTCGACGTTAAAAATCCATTCTTTGAATACAGTCTAAGCTGTGCAACGTTATACTGTGTGCATTTGCTTTATTTCCAGTGGTGTATGACTTGCTCTCCATTACTTCTGCAGAAACCACTTTTTCAACACTCATGTCAAATGCCATTGAAAAGCTGCCACTCAAGGAGCTGCACTATTCCTAAGCAGAGTTCTCAACCTTGAAACTGTCTGTTACACAAATTTGCTTGGCTTGAGTGGATGAGCTAACAATATCTCCCAGCCAAACCAGTAGAAAAAGCACCACAATGTAACAGAAGTCGTCTTTTTCATGGAAAGGGGTTGGGGAAATTATGGGGACACAAGTTCATGTGATCGGGGCAGATTTAGGCCATTTGGCCCATCAAGTCTACTCCGCCATTCAATCATGGCTAATCTATCTCTCCCTCTCAACCTCCTTCTCCCCATAACCCCTGACATCCGTACTAATCAAGAATCTGTCTATCTCTGCATTAAAAAATATCCATTGACTTGGCCTCCACAGCTGACGATGAATTCCACAGATTAATAACCATACAACATACACCACCCTCTGACTAAAGAAATTCCTCCTCATCTCCTTCCGAAAAGAACACCCTTTAATTCTGAGGCTATGACCTTTAAGATAGCAGAGTCAGGGGATATGGGGAGAAGGCAGGAACGGGGTACTGATTGGGGATCAGCCATGATCACATTGAATGGTGGTGCTGGCTTGAAGGGCTGAATGGCCTACTCCTGCACCTATTGTCTATTGACCTCTGGTCCTAGACTCTCCCACTAGTGGAAGTATCCTCTCCACGTCCACTATCCAAGCCTCCAACCTGAACCCTCGGATATTTTCCACACCACATCCAATCATTTTGGTTGCTTCTGGTGAAGCAGTAGCAATCCAGGTGAAGAAAACTACTCTCCAAACTCGATTTTCTGGCTGGAGTTAATAGAGGCCAGTTCAAGTGAAATATAACAGAAGATATATTTTCAAAGTCTTTAATCATTTATGCAAAGTTCATTCATATCAAACCCAGGTAATTCCAAATGGTCTGCAATTTAAATATAATCGCACATTGAGAAGCAGTAAATGTGGATTCAGTTGTCAAAAAACGTAACTCATTAATGAAATTATCTTCATTTCTCACCCTTATATCTTTTTGTATATGTACAGAATTGGCAGTTTGAAATATCACATGAGGGCTCCTGATATTTTACCCTAGGTATTCAAGTCTCAGTGCCACAATGAACTTGTTCTGTTTCAACTGGACATGGTGGCACAGCGGTAGAGTTGCTGTCTTACAGCGCCAGAGGCCCGGGTTCAACCCTGACTAAGGGGGCTGTCTGTATGGAATTTGTACATTCTCCCCACGACCTGCATGGGTTTTCTCTGATATCTTCAGTTTCCTCCCACACTCCAAATATATGCCCGTTTGCAGGTTAATTAGCTTTGGTATGAGCGTAAATTGTTAATGTGCGGGGATCGCTGGTCGGTGTGGACTTGGTGAACCAAATAGCCTGTTCCTGTGCTGTAGCTCGAAACTAAACTAAAATATTAAAAATTAGTACAGCATAATAATATTAAATGTGCAAAAGTGATTATGATAGGACCACCTACCATGACCACAGTAGCCACCAGTTGGGTTAGTTGAGTAACTACCCGAAGTTCTGCATATTTCACATGACTACTTTACTGGTGTTCTTCCAGCTAAAATCGTTTATTTGCTCTACTTATAATTTCCGTTGCTTTCTACTTAGAAACAGAGCTTTGTACTGTGCTCTCTCAAACATGCCCATTTAGCAAACCAGCTCGTGTTGATCAAACCACTCTCCTCCCCCCACAATTAAAACGAATCCCCAGTGAAAATGGCAATATAAAAATGTTTCTGAATAGAAAAAGCACGTCACTGAAGGGGAATTGTAGGTGTGGGAGCTAATAATTAAAATCAAGAAAAATACAAACTTTCCTTTACTAATGCTCAAGATTAAAAAAGGTGCATTAAATCTTACAGGGAAAACACAAACATACAGGTCTGAAAATTATACAGGGCAATAACACTCAGTACTCTGGTAAATAATCTTACTTAAAATCTACATTACACACGGACATTGGTATTTAAAATCTAGTACAACAAGGCAATTGGTAAATGTTAGTGAAAAATGATGTCTATTTGCCATTTGGGAAGTAATGTTTAGGTTATATTCCAATGTGAGGTAGTCCATTCTTGAGAAACACATTTTTTCACATTCTTTAAAACAATTCTACGTGCAAAATACAAATCCTGATTTATTGACCTACCAATCATTTCAGACTCCCCCACATCAAAATAGTGATATATTTACAGGAGGATGGACAGAGATCCTTTGTTTAATAATTTGTTAAAAGGGGATAGCTGTTTACTTTAAATGCCTTGGCACTTCACAATTGCTGTGATTTTAATCTCAGTCTAAACAAAAAAAATTGCAGTTTAAAAATGATATCTGGATTATCAACTGATAACTACTGACTTCATCCATAATTACACTCACATCATCTTCCCAAAGGGCATTGTGGTCTACTGCTCCTATGTCTTATGCTCACATCTAAGTCCGACTCCCACTTCAAATTCGAATTTAAAAGAGAGTTAGATAGAGCTCGTTGGACTAGTGGAATCAAGGGATATGAGAAGAAGGCAGGCAAGGGTTACTGATTGTGGATGATCAGCCATGATCACAATGAATGGTGGTGCAGGCTCGAAGGGCCAAATGGTCTCCTCCTGCACCTATTTTCTATGTTTCTATAAAAACGACATACTGCAATTGCACTTTAAGATTCTTTGATTGTTTAGTTTAGTTTAGAGAAACAGGCCCTTCGGCCCACCAACCAGTGATACTAGGGACAATTTACATTTATACCAAGCCAATTAACCTACAAACCTGTATGCCTTTTGAGTGTGGGAGGAAACCGAAGATCTCTGAGAAAACCCACGCAAGGTCACGGGGAAAATGTACAAACTCTGTTAACAACAAGCACCCGTAGTCGGGATCGAACCCGGGTCCCTGGCACCATAAGGTAGCAACTCTACCGCCACGCCACCGTGCTGCCCGGGTTGGTTCTGCTCATAATCACGGCAAAAGGGATTATGTCTTATTACATGCTTGAAAAACCTACCTCTGGTGAAAGAAGGTGGACTTTGGCGAGTTAATGGACCAAACCATGTTAAATGACAGTGTGCGTATCTGTGGCCCTCTGCATGTTTAGCTAGAGGCAGATGTCTAAGACAAGATACTGATCAGATATCCCCTGGACTTCTTATGTATAATGGTGACCCAACACTCTTGTTCTGTTCACAGGCTCTGCATCTACAGATTACCACCAAAATATGTAATAGGCAAGTCAATAATGTCGATAAAGTGCAGATAAGCAGTTTAGTCATACTTGATTTACATCATGGACAACGAACAGGCATCATAATTCTCAGAATTTCAGTGTGCGCTTTTGTCCCTATCGGTTAGACGGCATTATTTTATATCGACAGTCTTTACAAATAAAGCAACTCCAATGACGGTAGATAAAAGCCCTTCTTGCAGAAGCATTCACAATTTGGATTACCTACTAGTCAGGTCACAACATAGTGAACAATCTTTATTAAGTTTGCTGCTCTGAGAATGACCACTTTAATCTTAAAGAACCCCTTTGCTCCACAGCAGAATTTGGAGGTCCAAGCCACAAACTATCCGTTCACACTCAGAGATCTGTTAACATAACTAAACTACAAATCAAAAGTAATTTGGGATATTTTGAAGAATTAATAAGTGTTATAATTAAAAATCCTATTTCTTTAATGAACATATATGAAATAAATAAATGATTACATTTAAGATTTTGCTGGAGAATGCATTTAATATTCTTTTCTCAAATAATTAAATGTAACATAAAATGCTATAAAATATTACAGGAGAATCCAAGCTGTATTTGGTTAGGATAATGGAAAGAGTGTAAAAAAAACCTTATATGTTCAGTTCAGTTCAGTTCATTGTCACATGCACCGAGGTACAGTGAAAGGCTTTTGTTGTGTGCTAACCAGTCAGCAGAAAGACGGAAACATGATATGACATTGTAAAGGGTTAAAAACAAAAAATAAAGATAAAATTGATGGAACATTGTTGAAAATAAAAACATTCATGGCAAATAGACAATAGGTGCAGGAGTAGGCCATTCGGCCCTTCGAGCTAGCACCGCCATTCAATGTGATCATGGCTGATCATCCCCAATCAGTACCCCGTTCCTGCCTTTTCCCCATATCCCCTGACTCCGCTATCTTTAAGAGCCCTATCCAGCTCTCTCTTGAAAGCATCTACAGAACCTGCATCCACCGCCCTCTGAGGCAGAGAATTCCACAGACTCACAACTCTCTGTGAGAAAAAGTGTTTCCTCATCTCCGTTCTAAATGACTTACCCCTTATTCTTAAACTGTGGCCCCTAGTTCTGGACTCCCCCAACATCAGGAACATGTTTCCTGCCTCCAGCGTGTCCAAACCCTTAACAATCTTATACGTTTCAATAAGATATCCTCTCATCCTTCTAAACTCCAGAGTGTACAAGCCCAGCTGCTTCATTCTCTCAGCATATGACAGTCCCGCCATCCCGGGAATTAACCTTATAAAACTCAAAGTAAAGCTAACTAACAAACACATCAAGAAACAAAGAAAAATGGAAAGGGTTACTGAAAGACTTGTCAAAAAAAACCCCAATGAATTATTGTCACATGATGAAAGGCATTACATTTCTGCAACTTTGCTTAAAATTGCATTCAATAACTTATTTAACCATATGTAAATTTAACCTGCAAATTCCCGGAAACAGTGTGGGATAAACCTAAACTGTATTGTCATTGCAAACAATGACAAAGGACGGGCATAACAAGCAATGTTATAGGTTGGTTCTGTAACTTCAGCACATGGCTCATGTTACTTGTAGCATTGCCTATCCGAATGTTTTCTTTTGAAGTAATTTTGTGTTTCTCCTTAATGTTCAAACATATCATTTTAATAAACCAGATGGATTATAAAACAATTAAAGAAATTAAATGTAAAAACCTTCATTATTCATTAATTTAACTCTGACTATTTATCAACATTTGTAAGATTAATAATGAAATATTCCCTTGGAGGCATCATATTTACACTCAGAATCAAATTTAATGGATTACATCTTTTACTGCAATATTTAACATTATTATTAAATCAATGATTGTTGGCATAGATTATACAAAAATATTTCCCCTCATTATGACTATTACCGAGACACAGTGTGCATCTTTTACTCTGTCCTACGATGAGCCACTACCTTGTCATTATCCAGCATCAACACATATTGACTGAAGTTGCAAGTGGCAACTAAAGGCCCAGTCATGCTCAATTAATTCTCATATATTGATGTTGAATGATACTGCTGCTGGCTGGATACCTTCAGAGACTGCATAATACGTGTTTCAAGCAAGAAATAAGGTGATCTTTCCACCATAATTGATTCGTTCATTTACAGAATTACAGGAGTGTAGCAGAATAATGATCATGATGTAATCTGCCACCTGTTAACATTAAGTGGAATGACCTTTCGCATGAACACTGTGAGAAGTTTATTGAACTCCACAGTAAATCCCCATTCTGTCTTGCTGCCTTTTGCGTTTCCTTCCGCTCCAGGCCCCAAAATGGTTCATTCCTTTCCACCGGCCCAGTTCCTACCCCTCTTCACCAGGTAATTTCAGATGGAAGTGCCATCTAACCATGGGCGGAAATCATTTTTAAAACATGGGGGAGGGGGGGTGGGGGAACACACCTACATCTAGGCCTGACATCTACGACAGGGGTCGGCAACCTACGGCCCACGGGCTGGATTCGGCCCGTAACCCGAAATCATCCGGCCTGCAGGCGTTTTCTTTTTCAATTTGTTTTCGTGACCTGGGAACTGCAGCCATACCCGGGGCACGCAGGCGGCCTGGGTGCTCTAGCCAGACATGCCAGCCGACCTGGGTGCTACATCCAGTCCCGGGGCAGTCGAGCCGACCTAGGCGCGCAGGCGACTTGGAAACTGCAGATTCTTCGGCCCACCGTGTCTGCGCCGCCCAGCAATCACCCCGCACACTAGCACCATCCCACACACTAGGGACAGTTTGCAATTTACCGGTGCACTCAATCTACAAACCTGCACGTCTTTGGAGTGTGGGGCAGGCGAGCCGACCTGGGCGCTGCAACCAGCCCCGAGACACATCTCCTGACCTCTGCAATCTACTTGAGGTCAGATGCCAGCTCAGAATCTAATAGCGGAGCTGAAGGGCCAGATCCACTTTGTTTCTAGCCAGTCAGCCTGACAACAACCTCATCTACCTCGAAGGGCCAACTGGCATCCTCCTGCACCTATTTTCTATGTTACCCAGTCAGTCCTACCCATAAGTAAAGGGTGGCACGGTGGCGCAGCAGTAGAGTTGCTGCCATCCAGATTCGATCCTGACTATGGGTGCTGTCTGTACAGAGTTCTACCCGTGACCTGTGTGGGTTTTCTCCGGGTGCTCCGGTTTCCTCCCACACTCCAAAGACTTGTGGGTTTGTAGGTTAATTGGCTTCAGTAAAGATTGTAAATTGTCCCTGGTATGTAGGATGGTGCTAGTGTACGGGGATCGTAGGTCGATGCGAATTTGGTAGGCCAAAGCGTCTGTTTCTACATTGTATCCCTAAACAAAACAGCTAAAAATAAGAAACGGAAGCAAATGGAGGTTATTTGGCTCTTCACATCTGCTTCAATAAGATTACGGCTGATCTTCTGCCCAGTGCCAATTTTTTGCACAAACCCTACATTCGATGATTTCCATAATAGCTAGAACTCTATGGACCTCTGACTTGCAAGTGCTCAATGCCTTGGCTTCTGCAGCCCTCATCCCCCTGGAAGACATCTCCACAGATTGACTGCTTTCTCTCAGAGAGAGAAAAGAAATCTCCTCAGGTTGCTGGATACTGCCCCTTTGCTTTGAGACTGTGATCCCTGGTTCAAGATGCCCCAACGCTGGAAAACATCAGCTCAGCATCTACTCTGTCAAACACATTAAGGATCTTGAATACTTCAAACGAGAACAGAATTTGAATGGGATTGCTGAACTTGGTAGGAAAGGTAAGTAAAAGTAGATGCTTCAGTCTATATATTTTTTTATTTTAATACATTTAGTAATTCCATTAGTTTTTAATTTTTTTAATTATTGATATCTACTTGATCTGGTTTTGAAAATATCAGAAGGTCACTCACTGTCTCAACATCCACTGCCTAAGGTTACTGTCATATGTGGACCATTCTATGTCGCATCATGATCGTGACAATAAGGACCCCAGCCCAAATGTGACCGAATGAGTTCTCATTCTGGGCAGTACAGTGGTGCAGCAGGTAGAGCTGCTGCCTCACTACAACAGGAGCCCTGGGTCTGATCCTGATCTCGGGCCCCATCTGTGTGAAGTTCGCACATTATCCCTGTGACCATGTGGGTTCCTCCGGGTGCTCCGGTTTTCCCCCACACCCCAAAGGCATGGGGATTGTAGGTTATTTTCCCCCTGCAAATTGCCCTTTGTGTAGGGAATGGGATAATGCAGAACTAGTGTGGAGAGGTGATTTGTAGGGAGGAACTGCAGATGCTGGTTTAAACCGAAGATAGACACAAAAAGCTGGAGTAACTCAGCGGGGCAGGCAGTATCTCTGGGGAGAAAGAATAGGTGACGTTTCGGGTCGAGACCCAGTGATTGAGGGTTGGTGCGGAGCCGGGTGGCTGAAGGACCTATTTCCATGCTGTATCTCCAAATTAAACTAAATGTGAAGACAGAAGAAGATTCTGTGACAATGGGAGTCATGTAGTGGTGGAGGGTGCAGTTAAATGAGGCAAAGATAGGGCCATCATAATCCTGCTAACTGCATTTTGGGGGTCAAAAATACTGTGTATATGCATGTGGTTCCACGTACACTAATGTATTACATTTTAGCTGTAACGTTACAAATTATTTATTTACCTTATTCTTTGGAAAGGCCGAGCACAGCTCCTTGAATTTAGGCATCAGATAAATCTTAGAAAAAAAAATTAAAAATTGTATTTTCATTTTTTTTTTCCATTTATAAAAGACGATTTTCTTTTCCCTTCTACGGCAGGAATATTTCAAAAATATGTTGTCTTCTTGTGACAAAGAGGGTCAAACGGCCTTTTCTATGAGTGCTATTTACATTTCTCTACGATGCAGTAATGGGGAATACTCTCTCTGCCTAGAAATTGGACACATTTGTGCAGTTTTTATGCAAGATTTGCACTTAAGAGCCATTACCCGCAGGTTAAATGGTGTTAGTGATCTTTTCCAAGTTGATTAGTGACCGTTGGAAAATTGGTCTCGGCAATTCTAAGACAGATTCACCTTAATGTATCTAATGCGCATCTAATCATGCTTTCTGATGCACAGTGGCCACCTCTGCGTTGCCGTTAAAGATGTGACCTATGGCCCCATATTTCACTCACGGGGAAACAAATTCTACACACACATCAAAGTGACATTAAGTAAAGAAACCCACCGCAACATCAATGTTTTCCCCACAGCCTCCACCAGAACCGTTTCTACGTGCTCCGTTTTAGTCTGCATGTATCACTGACCGAGATTGCAGCATCTCTCTGCTTTTGCCACTTGCTCTTGTGATAACTATCCTCTTGATGAGTCTAAATCTCACAGTGGTTTGCGCCACATAGGGGCAAGGACTTCGACCAGTAAATAGTGAGACAAATGCCCAAACACACAGAGGGTACCATGTTAGCCACACCATTGTCCTCTCATCTTTGATCCTGTTTAATGGCCACCATGGATTATGCCTTTGAGATCTGTTCAAAGGGGTCAACACGATAATATACGAGCCACAAGCTTTGCGGGCAGCATCCAAAAACATGAAGGTAACATTTTCACATGTGGTTCAAATAGAATTTTTTTCTAAACCAGTTTCTCCATTTTTTGTGGGTTACCCATTTATGCTGCTATCCTACAACAGCTTGGATTTCGCATTTCTAGCAAAGGTGTGCAAATACTCTGAATCTCATATCCTGAGTGCCAGGTGATTTATGCCTACTGTACCACACAGGAAGAAAGGCAGGAACTGGCATAAAATATTGTCCTTCATTGGATGTTATGTGCGGTTGAGGGGAATTTAACCTGGAATTTGTAGTCCAGATCGTTAAATATTACAACTCAAGTCACGCGAGCACTTCTAATATTTCTTACTTTTTTGTTGCTAAGTGTATTAATCCACAACTCAAATGGCACAGTCATCAGTAGGCTAGAAGTTGTGTTATCAAAATCAGTACATTTGTGAATTTTCTGATAGCCATGTCTTCATGACAAGATACATTAAACGGTGACATTAAAAGTATTGTAATACTTTTACATTAAGAAAAGGTGAATATAAAAACCCTTCAAAAGCAAGGAGAGACAAAGTTGGGTGTATGTAACAAAGTGATAGGTTAATCATTTCACGCAATTATCTCCATCTCCCACAAGATCACTACTTACAGGCTGAGGAGTTGGTTTTGGTTCTGTTGATTTCACATGGAGGTGTATCATCATAGCTTGCAAGCGTTCTTTGTCTTTTGCAAGCTGCAGAAACAAAATACATGTTAAGATTCCCCAGTAAAACCACAACAATCAAAAACAACAGCTTGCACACTTATTAATCATCCTTAGGTTGAATTGATGAAACAGAGTCCACGCTGCCCATCGATCACCCGTTCACAGTAGTTCTGAGACCACCGAGTCCTTCTGTGTCTGCACACAGTCTGATGAAGAGTCTCAACCCAAAACATCACCTATTCCTTTTCTCCGGAGATGCTGCCTGACCCGCTGAGTTACTCCAGCACTTTGTGTCTATCTTCACGGTAGTTCTATGTTATCTCACTTTTGCATGCACTCCCAACACAATTTAGAGAGGCCAATGAACCTACAAACTTGCATGCCTTTGGGATCACAAGTTTACGTCCTGGGGGTGTAGAATTAGGCCATTCGGCCCGTCAAGTCTACTCCGCCATTCAATCATGGCTGATCTCTGCCTCCTAATCCCATTTTCCTGCCTTCTCCTCATAACCTTTGACACCCATTCTAATCAAGAATTTGTCCATCTCTGCCTTAAAAAATATCCACTGACTTGGCCTCCACAGCCCTCTGTCGATGTCGAAGGAAACCCAAGCAGCCACAGGGAGAACATGCAAACTCCACATAGATAGCACCCGAGATCAGGATTGAACCTGGGTCCCTGGGGCTGTGAGGCAGCAGCTCTCCCATCTGCACCACGCCGATATCATTTCAGTGACTGCATCTTCAGCATCACAGTAACTGTTTGCATTGCACTCTTAGTTTCTCCTGCAGACAGAGGTGTTGCAGACTGTTTCCAACGTGCGTTGGCTTTGTTCTTGTTTCCTTTTTTCGCTACTTGGCTGGCCTCCATCAAAAAACATCTGTGCTATTCCATTCATGTGCTCCTGATGCCTGCTGGACTTCATCACAAAATTAGCTTTCTCCCGCCGATAATCAAACATATTGTCCAAAAGCCATTCCCTTCACGCTCCAAAAATGATCACTTGCAGGGCTAGCTTTTGGACTAGGAGCTAAATGCAGCCAAACCCATGCAAACAATTGCAAAAATAAATAATGTGGTTACAAAGACACAATGTACCATATGTGCTAGTTTTATAAACATCATATGAAAAGTTGTCCCTGACCCCAGGTGGAATTAGTTAACACTGAAGGCTCCCACTAATTGGTCCATTTACAGGCCTTCAAGGAGACTCTTAAAATTAAGCGGCTTCTTATGAGTTCAAGGACACTAATGGGCGTTTAAAAGCTTTGCAATATATATTTTAACTTGCCTAGAAGATGACCACTACACAACAAAATAACTTGCAATGAATCTGCAGATATCTTTTCAAATGGCATTTTAAAATTGAATTAATCCCAGATTGCATTGATTAAAAAAAAACATTTTTTGTATAATAATTATATATATTTTACAATGTATAATTGTAATACATTTATGGTTTATGTATAATTCATTCCATGTACTAATTTGGAACACATATATAGCAAGGAATATTTTTTCAACCTAAACTATGAAACTGCTGATCCCCGCCTTACAGGCAAGTTATAAAACTTGAAAACCATACACATTAGGATTTTTCACAACATTAACCCATACTGTTTGCATGTGTCCTGGAACATAACTGAGAAAAAATAAATTTTGTATTCAGTCATTTACTCTTTTGTTTAAACATGAAATCCTTGAGGGTACATTTTATTCTGTATCACAACATTTTTGGAGTAATGACTTGTGGAATCTGTAAGGACAAATTTCCGTTGCTCAAATGGTTGCAACATAGGGATTGCCTGTATTCCAATATTATAAGTGATAGGAGTAGAATTAGGCCATTCAGCCCATCAAGCCTACTCCGCCATCAATCATGGCTGGTCGATCTTGCCCTCCCAACCCCATTCTCCTGCCTTCTCCCCATAATCTCTGACACCCATACTAATCAAGAATCTATCTATCTTTGCTTTATATACATCCAATGACTTTGCCTCCACAGCCTTCTGTGGCAAAGAATTCCACAGATTTGCAATCCTCTGATTAAAGAAATTCCTCCTCATCTCCTTTCTAAAAGAACTTCCTTTAATTCTGAGGCTATGACCTCTAGTCCTAGATTCTCCCACTGGTGGAAACATCCTCTCCACATCCACTCTATCCAAGCCTTTCACTATTCGTATGTTTCAATGAGGTTTCCTCTCATTGCAATATGCTGTACAATTGTGTCCACAAGTGTGGGAGCTGTAGAGGTCAGCACATTGTTTTATTGTTAGGCAAATGAGTTTAACTGGAACCTTGGAGATGAAACACATAGAGAAAGTAAATGTACTTTTGTACACAATTTTGTATACAGTGCATCGAATGTGAAATAGTTCCAGTCGGTAAAAATTAATTGATTATTCCAAGTGGGTTCTAAATTGTTATTAACACCACAGATAAAATTACATTCTCATGAATCACGAGCAAGAGGAACATTGTTCTGTAATATCGTCCCTACGACGATATGGATGCAAGATATCCATTTATTTCACAGTCAGGTAAAGGCTCAAGGTTCTTTGACTTTAAAATCTATTAAAAAAATCAGATTTTACAAGCTAATCTTACAAAACAAATTCCTAATGAATCTGACAGCATGTTGTGGGCTGGGATGAAACGGAATGACAGGTTTTGACATTCTGCTCTGACATTTCTAGATCATTTGCCATTCAGAATCATTTATTTCTAATGATTGACCACAAGCTACCATATTAATCAAATTAAATTCTAGTAATATAGTTAAGAAAGGCATAATAAAGGTATTTAGGTTAAGGGCTGATTTGAATTAACTTTTTACGGTAGTAAAAGGAAGTAACACAGAAGGGAGGTAGAAGTATTTTGTGTTGGGTATGAAGGTGAGAACAGAGCAGCAGAAATCTGGAACTTTCTTCACGAATGGCAATTAACGTCAGGTCAGTTGTTAAATTTTAATCCGAGATTCTTGGACTTTCGATAACAAAAGTTCTCAAGGGATATGGAGCAAAGCAGGTGCTGAAGTGAGGCAACCAAACAGGCATGACCTTTCTAACTGTGGATCAATCAATCTTAAGGGAATTAGCAGTCTATTCTTTCCACGTTCCCAAGAAGTCCATCAGCACCTCTCAAAGTCAGCTGGGCAATATATGATCTCCTTGCCAGCTGCCTGATGTGATGGGATTTAAATTCAGAAATCCCCAAGACCTGCTCAACCTAATCTCTGTAACCCAAATCTTTCTTAACTTCATAAGTCACAGAAGCAGAATTAGGCCAATCGACCTATCGAGTCTAGTCCGCCATTCAATCATGGCTGATCTATCTTTCCCTCTCAACCCCATTCTCCTGCCTTCTCCCCATAACCTTTGATACCCGTACTAATCAAGAACCTGTCAATCTCCGCTTTAAAAATACCCAATGACTTGGCCCCAACAGCCGCCTGTGGCAATGAACTTCACAGATTCACCACCCTCCGACTAAAGAAATCCCTCCTCTCTTTTCGCAAGGAATTTATTTCATTCTGCCCTCTGTTGTGGCACATTCCTAGTCTGGCTTCAAACATCTGGTGAAGCACAAATAGGAAGGAGCACAAAGAGAAGGAACTTCAATCTACATGGTACTAATGTAAAGACTGTGTAAATATAGCCTCTTCTTCCTCTTAAACAGTCCATTGGGAAGGGTAATGCCTTTGAAAACGTAGCAAAACATACTGGCCAGTCCTGCTAAATGCACAATAGATCATGTCTGTGTGCTGTAGCTTGCTTCTGAAATTCTGTCCCAATGGAACTACATTTTGGAAGCAGCATAGAAATTGAAGATAATACAAGTGCAGAAAAACACACAAGGAAAAACAAACACATTAGCTAAACACAAAGTACTGAAGGAACTCAGCAGGTAGAGCAACATCTGGGGAGAGAATAGACAGGTGATGTTTCAGGTTGGGACCCTTCGTCTTGGTGATTATGACTAAAGTCTAGCAATTCTATAATATGGAAGGATTATGGAAACATTATTAAGAAGAGAATGATCAGCAAATAAGACCATAAACTGAGGCAGGTGTTGGTCAGTGTGTACCTGTTATCTCTGGACCTCTTGCCATGACAAACCAAATGGTTACTTGGGTGAATGCGTCTCTTTCAAAGAAAACTTACCTGTAGTTCCAGCTGTTGTACAACCTGCATCTGTACTCGACACTGCGCTGTGCTTCTGTCATCCAGTGCATGCTCATTGTTGAGATGTCTGAGAAGAAATGAAAACTGAATTCTTTAGATTATGTATTTCTTTAAAATAGAAGAATAAAACAACTATTGTTTGGGGGCCCCCTCTAAAACCAACACCTAGATGCATAGTGTTTAAGAAGGAACTGCAGATGCTGGAAAATCGAAGGTACACAAAAAAGCTGGAGAAACTCAGCGGGTGCAGCAGCATCTATGGAGCGAAGGAAATAGGCAACGTTTCGGGCCGAAACGTTGCCTATTTCCTTCGCTCCATAGATGCTGCTGCACCCGCTGAGTTTCTCCAGCTTTTTTGTGTACCTAGATGCATAGATTTAACACTTAGATTTCAAATGACATTCAAAATTTCAAAAGCAGTGACAATGTCCATTATGGTTTCCAAAAAAAAAAAAGCCCTCAATCCTGACACAAAAATGAGATGAAATCAACATTTTAAAGTGAATAGGTAAAATCGCATCTTCCTGTGAAAGTACTGTTTTTTGTAATTCACCAGAATGACAAGAAATGATTTTACCTTCAGAAACGTATGACTGAATATGCATAGCACATAAAGCTTTCGGTGCCATTAAAAAGCAACCAACCTTTTTCTTCACGAAGGTCTCCTTATTTTCTGAGCTTTAACAGTTAATTATGTCATCAAGATAACAGAAATCAAATGAAGCCAGAATGAAGGCAAGGGACAACAAGAATAAGAAAGATGGAATCTGTCACAAGCTTGAATTATGAATATAATTATGCATGATTATTTTATACTGCAAAGATGTTCCCTTTTTCTGCACGTTTATAACTAATCTAAATAAGTACCTTGCCAGCAGACAGCATATTTCATGATTTATATAAAATGGTCTAGATAAGGTTCGCATGTGAAGGAAATATGATTGGAGGATTTTATCAGCCTCTGCATGAATTACTGTTTGAAAATGCTTATGCAGTAGCATTTCATTAATCATTTAATCATAATCCTAGCAGGATGTTTGAACTGATTTCACAAATACCCTTTCATTTCACTACTTCATTATGCTCACTAATGGATCCAATATATTATATATATCATAAATTATATCAGATCTTCAATGACCATGTAGGTCACTATCACTAAGCATGCCTTCATGCTCAGCTCGGCAGTTTAGCAAAATGTCGATCGTGCTTGTTTTCTGAAATTCATTTCTGTCATTTACTACACGTCACGGCAGTAGATAGACCACACCTGGCCACAGTTTTAGTATCGTTCAGTTCCGTTCAGGGTTTTACTCCCATAACCGAGAATGCTCAATAATCCTTTTGTGGACTACGTTACGATAGATGGGTCACTCTCATCGCATAATGACAGCGTGGGTCACAGTGCATAATTAATAGGAAATGAAATATTCAAATATGCTCTAATGCAACTCAGTGAAATGTGGTTTAAATAAAAAGGCTATAAAAGTGTGGAATTGACATAAAGAGAGACTATGAATGTTGGCATGTGTCACTTTTTAGACCTTGGATGAAGTGTATGCAAAGGCTTTCTCGTGAAATGTCAGTTCTTAATGCAAATTGCTGCACACAAAAAAAGAAAGACCCCTTTTTGGGACAAAGAGGGACTTTTTTTATTTTACACACGCAGCCAGTATTTCATTATCTCCCAAGTATTTCCTCACATTTCAACCAAAAACAGAGTTAAATACTAACAAACATTGAGATTATTTTTCTCTTTCCATGGCCAGTGACTAGAAGGAGCACGTTAGAAGTCACATCAGTTAGCGTATATTTCCTAATCAGCTAATATCTGCAAATAAGTAATAACATTTATGGCATTGTTGTTAACTAAGTAAGAGGTAGTCCATGACTATTTGCAATTCGAATATGGAAGGAAACTGATATAAACTGAGGCAAGTGTTTTGGGGTAAAAAGTCATTTTATGTTTATTTGTGGATGGTGAAATGTATAAGATGCAGGTTGAATGACCATGTATTAGATTTGGGCATAGAGTGTTGATTATTCACATCAATATTCACAATAAAATAATTTTTATCGTTGATTTTAAAAGCCAGAAACCATTTTTCCGATGTTGCCAATTTTAAACTACTGACTGTGTGTGATCTGTTCACATTCCAGCTTCCATTTTAACTGGACAGGTAATTTTAGATACTTTAAAATCTGCTGTTCTTCCAGAAAACCAGTTAAAAAATTCCAGCTACGCATCTGATAGATATGCAAAATTGTGGCTGTGAAGAACTAGGTGTCAGGTTCATTGTGTAATTTAAAGCACTTTATATATGACTCAAATGTGGTAAAGAGGGAAGGCTTCTGACCAGTTTTTACATACAGTCGGTTTGACTGTCATATTTCAGAATCTACACAACAAAACTAATAACTCACCAATAACTTGTTTCGTGCCGAAATTGCAAAATATACATTATTGGCACATTTTGCAATTTCAGTATGAAACACACTATGTTGATAAAATCCCAGCAGAATCTTGTGTCTACTGCAGTTGTGATCTCCTTCCTTAAGAAAATATTTCTTTGACTGAAATTGCCCTATGCTAGACCCATTACCAAGGGAATTATGATGCTTTGTAATCTTTGTTCTTTGTAAAATGCGTATAAACGGATTAATAATTTTGATATTAAATAAATCTACCACAAAATCGTCTTTTGAAAATATTGTACTGATAAAAAAAAAAAAGGCATCTGAAAGGGCACTGTAGTACATTAAATGGTATTAAATACTAAAAAATATAAAGAAAAGAGAAATAAAAAAGGAATCAATTATTGGTAAAATAACAAGCGTAATAATTCACCTACATATTTTCTTTACAGGTACGAACACCTAAAATTAGTATTGAAAATCAAATTTAGTCCATGTACGTTCAGGTTGCAACTCAAATCATTTTCTAACTAGGTCCACCAGAGATTTCAACTTGTTGCAATTTCCAAATGTCTTTAGACTTTGTGAACCTCAAGTAACCTGGCTCGTTTGAGTTTGTGGATTCATTACCCTGGCACGATTTGTCAACATTTTTCTAATTCCCACGCCTGACCACAAAAGTGACACACCCTCAAATGAAAATACTTTTACCTACATCCCATACTGCTACCGGCAAAATGGCTGCATGAAAAGTCACCTGTTCAGTTTACAATATTAGTATTAACTTGGTTTGTAAACTCTGCTGCCTCTGAGACACAGGTTTGTAAGTTGGAAAGACCAAAGTCCACACTGACATCCCAGAGGGAAATACAGAGGGAATGCAACACTGTGAAGAATGTCATAAGATCATAAGTGATAGGAGTAGAATTAGGCCATTTGGCCCATCAAGTCTATTCCGCCATTCAATCATGATTGATCTATCTCTCCCTCCTCACCCCATTCTCCTGCCATCTCCCCATAACCTCTGACCCCTGAACTAATCAAGAATCTATCTCTGCTTTAAAAATATCCACTGACAGCCTCCACAGCCTTCTGTGACAAAGAATGCCACGGATTCACCACCCTCCGACTACAGAAATTCTCCTCATCTCCTTCCTAAAAGAACGTCCTTTAATTCTGAGGCTATGACCTTTGGTCCTAGACTCTCCCACTAGTAGAAACATCCTCTCCACATCCACTCTATCCAAGCCTTTCACTATTCTGTATGTTTTAATTTCATTTGGACAGGTGTCAAAATAAAGGCTTGTCTGCCCACTTGGGTGAGTGTAAAAGATCTAATGGCCTTAAATGAAAGAGCAGGATCGTTTTCCTTGGTCTTCTGCCTAGTATTTATTCTTCAATAAACATTACTGGTAATTATTGCAATGCATTTGTAGGGACTTGCAATGCAACAGTATACAACATGACTATACTTCAGAAATACCTTTATCCAATAAAGCACTTTGGGATATAGTGAAAGGAATATGAGAACAAATTCATTTTATCTTTTAATCTGGGTCTGCTTCAGAAGAGAACATATCTTCCTTCCGTCTTTCATATTCTGTTGTTTCACTGATTTCTTAAAATTTCAGTTGAAAGTACCTATCTGATCTTTTGAATATTTGACTTTTAATATAGGATTTAAATAAATAAATCTAAATTTAAAAATGATTTAATTATCCCAAATTAATGCATCATTTACATGTAGTTTATCTATTTTTATTCAAAGTAAAAACTTTTAAAATATAATGGATACCAATATAGACAACGAGGAGACTGTGGGCCCATTTTGCTAATTTTCCTTCAATATTTTCCATTTTCCCCAAAGAGATGCAACATCAATCTTTTCCTCTTTTAACTTTTAAGATTCATATTTAGTTTTAATAAAGGGAATGATCAAAATATTAATAATGATTGTTGTTCCTCAATTGGAAAAGTAAGTTAATGATTGTTCCAGATCTAGTATCACTAGAGGGCACTGTGGCATTGAGGTCAGGTTGACCCTCTTAGACCACCTGATCAAAGGTTTTAATAGGAACAACAAGCTGTTAAATACAACCAGCTGGATCACTAAAAATAATAAATGCTAAAATTGGTTCTCGACATAAAACTATCAACTAATATCAATGGACATGCAGCAACCAGACAGCTAATGCACAAAGATCAAACTTTCGGGAGAAATCAAAAGGTTCAGTGCAGATAAGATTTGTATAACTGTCCCTTCAAAACTTTTTGAAGAATGTGAAATCACAGTGAATAAGTTCATAAGTTGTTGCATATTTGTCTCGCCATGTTTAATACATGCTTCTTAAAATTACAAAGCACCAACATTGCAAATCTATATGGAAATGTTTTGAATGCACACGCAGCGAATTCTCAAAACCCATGGACCACTTTAAATAAAAGTGTCTTTGTGATTCAAGGTTTATTTAAATGCTTTGCTAAATTTGAATAGTCTAGACAAACAACTGAACGACACCACGGTGAGCTAATAAAAACAAGTTTAAAAAAACGCGCTCATAATATGTCTTTCTTTCATTTTCCACACAAGTTTAATCAGAGCTCGGGCTATTTTATGTGAAATTTTATTAAAGGAAGCTGATATTAAAACACAACAGTCAAGTGTTAGTAATTTGTTTTTAAGTGCTACATTCCATTCTCTAAAGCTGTTTGTATACTACAGTATTAAAAACAGATGGGATTGTATCACTGTCTGAAAAAATTACCTAATCTCTTAGCCATTTGAGTACTGAAACTTTCAGTTCCAAAATGTGACAGTGGTCTGATTACTTTAGTAGATTTTCTTTTGTGCAATAACGTGACAATTATTAAATCAGGCTCACGATTTCTAAACTCAAGGCAGCCTTATTATTTAACTGCATTGAACATTTTTTGTCACTGACAAAGCCCATTATATAAAGTGCTTAAACAGCAGCAATGTTGTGCTCATTCAATAGTTAGGTTATATGACATGCTCTCGCAGTGATGTCGTTAAAAAACTGATTTATCATGTGAACCGCTATTAAGCTTTTCTTCCGAATTGATCTGTTGCTGTTCGTAGTTGAATTCCTACGAAGAAGTGGTTTGCAAACAATGCTGATTATCACACAGGATACGAGTACCTACTGCCACTATATTGATTAACACTAACTGGAACAACAGTTGGCCAATTATGCTTGACAGTTAATTAATAACCAGAGGTTTATGAACTAGTATTGCAGCTAAATTTAAAAATCTTTCAATCTTCTGAGATGCAGCGCAGAAACAGGCCCTTCGGCCCAACAAGTCCGCACCAACCAGCTATCACCCCATGCACTAGCACTAACCTACACATTAGGGACAACTTACAATTTTTCTACCAAAGCCAATGAACCTACAAACCTGCATGTCTTTGGGGTGTGGGAGGAAACCGGAGCACCCGGAGAAAACCCACGTGGTCACGGGAGAATGAACAATTTCCGTACAGACAGCACCAGTAGTCAGAATCAAACCCGGGTCTCTGACGCTGTAAGGCAGCAACTCTACCACTGTGCCACCCTTATGGCATCCGTAAAAATGCATACTGTTTAGAGAGATTTCTTTTGTTTTCCCTCTTATGATAGCATTACTGACAATTGTGCAATTGTAGACATGTTCAGATTGGTAACTGGGGTAGGTTCACATCAGTCCAGATGCATAAAATAACTGCACAGCAAGACTTTACATCACTTTAGTTTCTCTCACACCTCCCACGCCAACTTATCCTCAATGCTGCCAAACTGTTACTAGCCTAAGTCTAATCACAAATCACACACAGCCATTCTGCCATTTAACGAGCAAGTGTACAACAATTCTAAACATTACAGATGGCATCTGACTTGAGAAAATTATGAATCCGCTTGATTCCTGAGTCAGTTAAATGTGAATTTAAAAAATACTTTAGAAACTTACTTTAAAAACAGTCCAAACTCATCACAGACTGTCTCGCACCCTGGCCATTTACACACACCGTGGCCAAATAATGGATGGTTGCACCCTTGGTCTTCATGGGATAGGCTGCAAATAAAACATACATACATATATAACCAACAATAGTGCAAACAATAAAAAATAAAGGCTCCAAGGAAGGCTATAACATGCAAGCCATAAATATTGTAGGGAAGGAGCATTAAAAAAAGTGGACGATGATAAAATTTGTTCTACCCAAGATCCTGCTGCAGCTGTGTGGTAAATGTTTATACAGATTCCCACAGATCAGTTATATTTACAATGAGGTATATGAAAAAGCGTTATAAAAGGGTTCATGCATCACAACAATTGCATAGTTCAACCTGCAGTGGTAGTGGTTTTCAGAGACAAAATAGTAGTAAGTGGCAATTTAAATTATGCTTATTAAATCAGTACATTAAGATCAGAAATGTAAAACATTGACATTTACAAATATTGCAAAGGGAGAAAAGATCGTCATTACATTACAATCCTCACATAGATATCGTCCAGAAGAAACAAACTTTGAATGTTGGTAAGTACTTAATGAAGTAAACACATCCATATCGTTAACCATCAAGCTTCACTGCAGCCTTTTGCTGATTGTTAATGTTAAACCAGTCATTTCTTTAGTATGTGGTAATATTTACTGTAAAAGCAATAAAACCAGGAAACAAATATTCACTGTTAAAAATTAACCGTATACACAGCTAAGATTGCACACTATTTAGGATTACTCTGAATTTAGAAAGGAATAAAAATGCAATTGCCAAGAAATCCATCCCTGGTCAATGGTGGTAAATGAGTGCACTCTGCTTCCAAGGTTCATTCCACTGACTTCAACAGAATTAATTTGAGAGGCAGAGTACAAAGAACTGGACACTCAACGCATTGCCAAATTATAGCTCCTGGGGAACGGCTACCATATTTTAAATGTTTACGTTTGTTGTTTCTCCAGCAACCAATGACAATGCCGTACTGAAGAAATTATCTAAATCTAAATGTTATTAGTTATTTATGTTGGCGCGGACATGGTGGGCCGAGGGGCCTGTTTCTCTAAACTCTAAATCTGATAGCATGTCTTTGCTTGTTCAGATATTAGTAAACATTAGCAACCCTGCTAATCTACTACAATTTGAGGAAATTTAGTCCATCTTTGATGGTCACTGGTTGAACTATTCCTACATGGGAAATGGTCACAAGTTATAGGAGTAGAAATAGGCCATTCGGCCCATCGAGTCTACTCCGTCATTCAATCATGGCTGATCTTAGCCTCCTAATCTCTACATGGGAAATGTGAGGGGAAGTTCAGAAGAACTTAAGGCACCTTTTAGTGGATGTAAACTTAAAGAAAAGCAATTAAGAAGTCGTAAATCTATCAGCTTGTCTTCATGCCGAAGAAAAGTGACGTGAGGGGAGCGAAGTGAAACCATGAGAAAAGCAGTGGGAACTAAAAGCTAGCAATAATCCCAAAATAAACTTCTGTTTGTGATTTAGTATTAAGTGCATTTACCTATATTGCTCATCTTCTAGTTATAACTGGGCTGAAAGGAGGATTTGACTGCACTTCACGAGGCACAATTGATCCAGGTCCTGTGGTGAACAGTCAGATGCTATCTCTGAACAACTGAGTCATAAACCGCGTCCCCCCGTTTTGCATTGCAATGTCATCAGGATTCTCATTATTAAGATACTTCACAATTATACTTGAAGCACCTTGCAGAGAGGCTCTGGTTTAAAAGAGCATATTCTGCAAAACTTAAAGAAAAAAGAGAAGGCCCCGAAAATGTTACTTTTACATTCAAACATTACATTCAGCTGGTCCCCTTCAAAGATAGATTCAAGCTTTCTTCTGAAACGACATCACTCCAGTCCACAGATAATCATAGCAGAATTTAGTGGTTATTATTCACCTTTCTTTTTATGGAGTATCAACATGCTGAGTATTTCTTCCGGTGAAGTACATGAATTCGTCCCTAGCCCCAACCAATGACACTTGATGATCTGTTGTTAATTTTGACAGAGGCAATGAAAATTGTCTCTCTGATTGTTGATTTATTTTATGAACATAAACCTAGCCAATCCCGACTCTTTCGCAGAGGAAAGATTCAAATTGAGAACTCAATGCATTTGAAGTTATTTCTTAAAATCCATGACCAATTTGTTGCAATGCTGTTGCAATTCAGTGCTTCAATACAATTTACCTCCTCTCTTTGTAGCAATTCACCAGCTGTGAATTTCGCATTGACGTACACAAGTTGGTATTCCTGGACTGACCCAACAGCACTCTATGTGCGATGATTAAAGGAAAGTTAAACAGAGGCATCTGACCACTTCAATTAGCAATGTTTAAATCTGAACTGTTGCTTAAATGTTAAAGTGTTAAAACTTCCAAGGAACATAGATGTTTTAAATCTAAAAATAAATGGGATTTTGTATTAAAAGAAAGGTTAGAACCACTGAATGAGCCAAAAAGATATAAGAGGTAATAGATTATTGAAGTTAGGTTATTAATTAGATCATAGATTTTTAGCTGGCTGGGCGAGGAGAGGAACGATGCTGATAAAGGCAACGGCTGGAGGCCCTGCTGTAGCCTGGGGCTCGCCTGGATCGGGCGCTGCTCCATAACACCTAAACACCTAGCACGTGGACCGGATTTTAGAAATGGCGCCAAACCTGGCGGCTCAGAATTAATTTCACTGTGTTTTGCACGTGTGACAATAAAGCACCATTGCACCATTGAAAATGAAATGGGAGGTGCAGAACAAAAAATAAATAAAACCAGGAAAGGCAACATGAAAGGGAATATAAATTGTGCTACACCTTTACATAATGCCAATTAGACCATACACAGAGTACAATCCTGGATGCAACAGCTCAGGCATGTGTGCAGTTTAGAATTGCCAGAACAATATCTAGATTCCCTGGATTGCATTCATCCACAAACTACGATTACATTCCTGGAATTTCAAAGGGAAACAACCATAGCTTTCAAAAGGTTAAGAGGAGATGATAGGATGGGTAAGAGAGGGAATCTTTCTTCCATACTTAAAAGCTAGGAGACATTTTAAAAAGGAAAAGCCTCTCATATTTTGCTTGGGCAGCTTACAACTCACGTTGATTTCTCTAATTCGAAGTAACTCCACCATTCCCTCCTCTCCTCCCCACCCTAATCACCCTGCCAGTTCCACTTTATTGTATCCCTCTTTGTTATCATACCTTCCTCAGCCAACAATGGGCCATTATGGGCTGCACCCTCGCTGAAATTTAGCCAGAAATCGATAGGTAGCAAAGTCGAAATTGGATTGCACAGCATTGGAAAAATCCAAGCGATCTGATTAATTTCTAGGCAACATTAGCTTTAGAATGCAGGGTTATTCAGGGTTTACTTATGTGCGATGGTTAAACAAATGTTGAACTGATTGCAATTTAAGTATATAAGTGTTAAAAGGCAACATTTGAACTTAACATGGTGTTACAGCCAGTTCAATCAAAACACTGCCCCTCGACTCTCAGTTAGTGATGGGGTTGGGAAGGCACCTAGGCTAGAATATGATCATGTTCTACTTTAATGCAGTTTGCTCATTTATGCACATCCTTCTTGTGAAGTTGTTTTATCTTTCAGGTGGCCAAGATAGATTTGAGTATCATCTCAAACTTCAAAACAAAATGAGAATGACAGAAATGTTTGCCCGAGATTGTTACTTCAAACTGCAATTTTATCGTAAAATGCTGCAACATTGGGCTTACTTAAATTAGTACTTATTCGTCTAGTTACTCTGCGGAGAATTGGTGATAAACTCAGCACTGCAATACTGGTACCTGGCCCTGCTGTAGAAGGAGACAGATGATGTATTATTTGTATGATAGAAAATGTATCATAGGTCAAAGATGACGAATGGACCCTTTGCAAACTGGCATGGTATAAATACCAACATCACAGCCGCTCCAGAGGTGAGAATTTAACAGCATAATGAAGAGTTAGAAGTTTCATACTATTTGGCTCTTCTCCAAAACCTGAAACATGTAGTCTGTGGGTTTATTTATTTTCTTCCAAGAACACTTAATCATTTATCTGAGATTGGAAGAGTTTCACCTGCAAAAGGCGTCTGATAAACAGCTTACAAATATAGTTTGTTTGGTGTTGAACTACTGCGAAACATATCATTTATGAGTACCTAGATTTGCAGCCACTAAAGTTCATTTGTCCAATGCAAGGTTAGATGTTAAACATTATCAGTCATCTGCTTGGGACTGGACACCTTAACTTTAAGGAATCGATACAGAAGCTGCTAATATGTAAACCAAGCACCGAAGCTCCCCAACAAAGCAGCTCTAACAAAATAAAATGTTGTTCTGCATTTTTATAATTTAGTCGTTCACGCACAGGCAAAAGGTTTCATCCAAACATGGAGCAATTCAAACAAGAAATACATTTATCCATGTATTTCGGACATGCATGAAACCATATGTTAAATGCTCTTAATGAATTCACCACAGTAACAAAGACAGCATTATAACTTGAGGCATGTCCCACTGCTAACGATTGCCAATCCAACTTTCATTCAATTTTACATTTCAAAATTGCTGTCATAATTTTAATTTAACATCTAACCAGTATTAATTATGACACCTAATTTCCTCAGGGATTCTATTTCATCATAACTCCAGTGAAACACCAAGGGGAACTGCCCACTGCAATCTTTCTCTTGGAATACCTATTGTTCCTCAGCAGTGGTAGGGGAAAAATAAGTTGAAAGAAATACACCGTTCATGTTGCCATTTTTATGACCGCTGGATGTTTCTAAGATCAATTGAATTAAGTTACAGGTTGAAGGATACCTCTATCCAGAGAGCTCTCTTGCTCATGGTGTTCAATAGCTGACAGGTCAGATGGAGTTGTGATCAAAAGGAGGGCAAAAGTTTAAAATAAAACATTACGTGACTAACCTGCGCCCGTTTAACAGGGGGTCAACACACAAAATCTCTACAGTTTGTTCATGTTAAGGTTTAGTTTTGAGGTACAACGTGGAAACAGGCCCCTCGGCCCACCGAGTCCGCACTGACCATCGATCACCTCATACACTAACACTATCCTACACACTAGGGGCAATTTACAATTTTTACTGAAGCCAATTTAACCTATAAACCTGTATATCTTTGGAGTGTGGGAGGAAACCGGAGCACCCGGGGAAATTCCAAGCGGTCACGGGGAGAACGTACAAACTCCGTACAGACACCACTCGGGTCTCTGGCACTGTAAGGCAGCAACTCTGTGCCACCGGTACTCTGCATCCAGCTGATATGTGCCCATTGATTGTTTCAGCATGACTGGCTGGCAACCCTTCCAATTAGTTTGCACTAACTTGCTTAAAGTTAGCTTGCACCTCTTAATAGAGAAGTGTATGGTGGAGGTGACTGTGACTGCTGCAAGAGATAACATAACTCAGGGGTCATGTTTAAGAAGGAACTGCAGATGCTGGAAAATCGAAGGTAGACAAAATTGCCGGAGAAACTCAGCGGGGGAGGCAGCATCTATGGAGCGAAGGAAATAGGCAATTTTTCGGGCTGAACCCCGTCTGAAGAAGGCTTTCGGCCCAAAACGGTGCCTATTTCCTTCGCTCCATAGATGCTGCCTCACCCGCTGAGTTTCTCCAGCATTTTTGTCTACCACCCATAACTCAGGAGTAAGCTGGGTCCATAATATTCCAGCATAGCATAAGAGGCTTGATCAACATGGACACGAGGGAAAGGGATGCCCTGTTTCTACAGGGAGCTGAACTTCTCCACAATGTCATATTTTCAGCACATCTTCACATACTTGCATCACTATTCCATTGCACAGCAAGCACATATGACAAGAATTCATTCACTTCAGCCAAACAGTGTACAATCAGTGTCATACAGCATGAAAGCAGGCCCTTCGGCCCATCTTGCCCACACTGACCAACAATTGGCCACTGTAAACCACCCTTAGTTCAGCCGGATGGTAGAAGATTCTAACGTGGGAATGAGCGGGTGATGAGGTCAGAGGGAAAATAAGTGATGCATGGTATTGCCCCGAAAGTCAGGATCAAAGTCAGAAGGTATCACAGTGGTGCAGCGGTAGAGTTGCTGCCTTACAGCACCCGAGATCCGGGTTTGATCCTGACTACGGATGCTGTCTGCACAGACTTTGTACATTCTCCCTGTGACCGTGTGGGTTTTCCCCGGGTGCTCCGGTTTTCTCCCGCACTCCAAAGACATGCAGGCTTGTAGGTTAATTGGCTTCTGTAAATTGTTCCTAGAGTGGAGGATAGAACTAGTATACGGGTGATCGTTGGTCAGTGCGGACTTGGTGGGCTGAAGGGCCTGTTTCCACGTTGTATCTCTACACTAAACTCTAAACTGAAATCAAAGGGGGTCATTTGGTCACTCACTTCCATGTCATTGGGAAATATGAAACACAGGAAAACCTATATGACAATAATCCCTGATTTATGTCTACAGATGGTGTAAAATAGTACATTTTACTGTCCTCTCTGCCCTCACTTCAACCTGCCTTTGTGTCTTTCTCCTTCCAGCTGCCCACATAGTGGGACCCATCCTGATAGCACCGAAGCACCAACAACATAGTGAAGATGAAGGCATACAGATGTGCCATTCAATCTGACATTCAGAGCCACCATCAGACACTGTAACCAGATGCACTGTCTGGGTTGGTTTGGAGGTGGAATCTTCACCAGTGTGTTTTATAGTAACGCACATTGACAGGTCTATATCGTAATGACTTTACTTCTGTACCACATGTCCTAGTAGGCCCCCCCTCGGTCATGACTGATCCACTCCTAGATGGACCGCCTTCCCAGGCTGACGTGCCCCATCTGCCCGAGACTCATGGGGGCGGGAGCGTCTACCTTCCTGTGCAGGTCTATAGCACCTGCCCACTGCCCAGACCACATATACAAAACTAAAGGAAAACAAGCACATTTTCTGAAAATATGCAAACACTGCGAAACCTTGATGACTAACAAAGTACATTGCAAATTATTCTGCACCATTGGACAATTAAACCTCTGCCCCTTGCATCATAATTGCAGATGGAAATGTTTACCCTGACTCAGCTGGCAAGGGGAAGAAGCAGCAACAGCATAGAAGGCATAGAAGATAGAATTAGCAACATCTCAGCAGAAATAATGGCAGGACAAGAATATTAAGTTACACATATGTAGTAGCTTTAACATTAAAAGGCCTAGAAGAGTTTCACAATGGAAATAGAAAGTGAAAGGGTTAATGTGAACGTGGGATATAAAAGGATGACAGAAAGCTTAATCATCAGCTGTGTGGTCTGAAATTTCTCCCTGAACCCCCATTACTACCTTCTGCAGTGACATATGGAGGGGGAAAAAAGAGGTCCAAGACATATCTTTAGGAGTGAAATTGAAAAAAAAAAAAAAAGACTGCAGCTGTACAGATGCTGGGAATAAGAAATTAAAAAAAACATTGAAACTGTAACAGGAGATGCATTAACTATCAACGGAAAAAGACATCATAGTGCTCTGCGGCAATAAAGTGCCACACTTCCATGATCCATAACATCCAACAACCTTGTGAGAGGGTGAAATTCACCTCAAAATGTCTATTAGCCATTGAATCCCTTCTTTTAATTTACTCAGAAACTACAATCATAACAAAGGCACAAAAATACTTATACAGTAACCTTTACTTTCACCTGACAGTATGATTTAAAATATAGTAAAATATAAATAAAGAATGAATGGGAAAAACTGGATTGAAAGCACTGGACCAAATAACTTGTTTCTGTAGATTCAAATGAAGGCAGATGTTTATCAATTCTCAACTAATGGAAATGGAATGTTTGCCAATTTGAAATTATAATTTGGTTGAAATAAATAAAGACAAAGAAGGGAACAAAATCAAATTTTCCTCAGTGATTGTGTACATTTTACAAGAGCATTAACAGATTTAATTTGGAAGCTTGGAAAATTAAAATAATGAGCCTTTATATAGAAAATTGTCATGTAAGAAAATTGTGGGTATCAAGAAATGAACAAAAGACAAATTGGATCTAAACACTGAAAAGGAAATAAATATCAAGTAAATCAAACTACAAAACATAAATACTGTTAATTCAGAACACGGTGGCAATGGTTAATAATTGTGCATCTAATGCACTGACCAATCCACCTGCAGGCACAAATCCAGTGCCCTTTACAGAGTGGGACAGACTGCCATATGGACTCAGACAGCTTACAATCTGTACAACTTTGGTCTACAAGTGCCTAGGGGTCTGTCCTATATTAGCACCACCTGTGCTATCAAATCTCTTTGATAGACTGAACTGGCCATCATGGTCTCAAGAACATATTTCACAAATTCAACTAGGTCAAAAGCACACAAAGACTGGGCTGACTCCAGCTACGGAACGTTTATTTAGATTTTTCAACTGAAACTGCGTTATTCTGACAAAACAAAATACATTCAGGATGCAGATAAAGCTGCACCAGTAGTATTTAATTGAAGGTGTTGTAGCAGCCTTTCTACAAAAGATATAATTAGTTTTAGATATATTGCATAACAAGTCGTAACTGCAGTGCAATCAAAAACTGCTGAAGCATTCACAAAAGTAGTCAACCATACTTTTTTCAGAAGAAGCATTTATAAAATGACAATTATACATTAAGAACACATATTATGATCTAGTAAATAGATCTGCAAGCAGGCAGCTATTATGCGATATTTTGCCTACCAAATAAAATTGGTACAATAGGAAAATCATTTAGCATTCTTTAAGTGATCTTTAACGTATTGGAGAGATGCTTGAAAGCAAAATATTTACAGACACAGGCAAAAAGCGCAAGGGAGGAGTAAACAGAACCTCTTTCATAGGACGATCAAGAAGGGGTGAATGGTCTACTGTGTTATATCAATCCTTGATTATTAAAATGATTTCCAATTCAATTTTTTAAAATTACTTACATCAAATATGGTGTTACTAAAAACAATCAAAATGACAAAAATGAGGGAATAAATGAAACATGTTTCATGGACATTTACCGATACCATGCAAAATTATGAAATGTGACAATTTTAGGAAAGCCTATTCTGTAAAAGTGGGGTGCACTAATTGTAATCATCCTCAACACTCATGATAGGTATGCATTGTAGAAAGGTGATATTGAACCTTTGAGGAATAAATGTAGAAGATACATTTTAATTCCACATCATTTTATCTTGTGCTATTACCTACCCTGCTCCGACTAGTCATATAACATGTGTACATTTCTCTATTCACTATTCTTATTTCAACAGCTGTATAATCATCTAGCAGCTTTGTTCAGTCAATAGTAATATACTGTAAAATCACCCACCAGTGCCATTCTGGTATGCTCGACAGAATAACTTCAACGTGTTGTTTCATCTCTAAAACTACAACGATGATAATAATAAAAACTGTTGTACACAATATTTGAAACAAAAACTAAAATGTTAATGTAATTTATTTTCAGCTTCACTGGTGCCTTTTTGTTAATATCAACCAGTCATTTAATTACCCATTCTTAAAGGTAAATGAATTGAACAACAACCATTTACTGCATAAACGATGCAGAAATGCTAATCCTCTCCCCCTGTTTTTCATTGCTTAATAAAATTAGTGGATAAATATCTTCATACCACAATACGGATATTTGGTCTTTACCAGCAGTCTACGTCAAAACTGGTATTGTTCCTTCCAAGTTCTCAAGGGCTTTACCCTAAATGATTTAATTAGGACTTTTCCTTGTGCAAGACAAATTAAAGGGGAGAGTAGGAGTGTTGTGCCAAATCAGATTATTTATCTCCTTAACAGATTGCCATTACCCCAAAGCCCAGAGCTGCTGCTGATGGATGTTGGATGGACTATGGAACAGGTTCACCCTTTCTATTCAGAATTTTTTTTTTTTTTACGTCAACATGCCTTCAAATCATGTGTCAATGATATCTTCAAGAGTCTTTAGGAAGTTGCCCTCACTCGTGGTGGCAAAAAGCAGTCTGCCCATTGACGGCGTTTTAGGCCATGGAATGATCTTCATTTATAATGGAACGAAGCACTATGTGCGGGATGTGGAAAGTTTCATGTGTCATGTGAAATCTGGTCAGGCACCATCACGCCTGAAAAGGCTGCAACTGAAGCCCTAAATGCATCTGTGGCCACCCTTCCTCAGGTATTGTTGTGTACCACTTATGGACAAGGCTGTAATTTAATCACCTCGAGCAAATGGTGAACATGCACCGATTATGTACAAAGAGCACGGAAAACACATCCAGCATTGCACTTCATCTCAGCACGATTTAACCCTATCTTGACAACAAAAGGAATTCTTCTGAACCTAACTTTGTGAGCACAGAACTTCTTTATTGCAAAGATAAAAGCTAATTAGAGAGCCGAGTCCAATGTTATTTTTCTGAATGTAGATTGATTCAGCAAACTGAGAGGTTGTGAATGCAATGACTATACAAGATGGACAAAATAAATGTTAAAAAAAGGAGATTGCCAGCCAGTTTGCCTGACGTTAATTGTCAGGAAATCCTGGAAATAGAACAGTCCACAAAAAGAAAATTAGGATGTCGACACAAAAATTGGTAGTTGAGAGTAGTTTTAGCAGTGTATGCTTAGGATGTAGTGCAATATTCAGGTGTTGGTGAGATGGGAGATGGGGTTTGATCCTGATTAATGTGATGTGATTAGGACTAGTGCTGGAGAGGGCACAGAGGAGATTCATCAGATGGTGTATTTCAGTCCACACCATCTGAATGGAAGTTGTGCTTATTTACCCTGATTTTCTCAGTTTAAAGTGGTCCCAGGCTGCCAACTTCACCCTGATCTTTCCACTGATCATATGGCAATGACCCCTTTTAGATTCCCACCCCAAACATCTTTCCCCTGAAATTCCTCTCTGCCCCACCATAGATGGATGTGTTTCTGCGTGCATTCCACAGGGTACAGTGTGTACAAGATAGGCCTGTGTTGTGAAAAGGCTCATTTAGCATTTTGGGTCTCATGGTCTTCTAACAGTGATTCCTCAAGCTGAATAGATTCATAGATAGACTCATACAGCGTGGAAACAGGTCCTTCGGCACAACATATCCACACATGTCCCATATAGTCCCACCCGCCTGTGTTTGGCCCATATCCCATTAGACCTGTCCTACCCATGAACCTGTCTAAATGTTTCTTAAACGTGATCGTACCTGCAAATGTTCATTAGCTGGTTGTGAGCCTAGTGTCTAACAAGGAAAATAGGTGGCTTTTAATTTCTGGGCATTTGTTTTTTAACCTAATTCAACATTAAGTCACCAAAAGAGCGAGGTTGCAGTAATGGAGACAAAGAGAACCTCAGTTACTGAAATCTTGAAGAAAACACAAAGTGCTGGCGGAACTCAGGGGGTCAGGCAGCTTTTGTGGATTGCCGATGTTTCGGGATTTTCGGGAACAATGGATTGGCGATGTTACGGATCAATTCCCTTCTTCAGACTGCAGAATATTTGCAAGTTCTTATCCTCTTGAGTAAGAAACTGATATACCGCATATCTTGTAGGCAGATATAAACCATCTATTGTCGTTATTTGCTGTGGAGTAGTGAGTTTTCTTCATTGTCGGGCAATACTCTCTCAAATCCACCATTTAATCATTTAATCATTAGTAATTTGTGGGACTTTACGATGAGCAAATAGGAAACTTTGTTTGTCGATATGACATGTCCACTTAACCAAGAGGATCCACCAGTTGCAATGGACTTTGAAATAGCCTAAGGAACTGATGATGTATTAAGACATCAGTTATTCACAGGTTTATAACATGGGTTCTTCAACTGAAAGGAAGTAAAGCCTACTGAGCAAGAAGATATTGCAATTTATCTTATCTGAATTTTGAATCTTTGTTAGAGCAGTTATTCATGCGCTCAAACATTTGTCATTAGATCTCTGTGAAACATTTTTCAACCCAAGGTGTATTCCTGAAAATATGATATCAGTGTAAGTTGCAGTGGAGATGGTGGTGGAAGCCATGTTAATTCAATGGAACTCTCTCCTAGAAAACAGAATAGCAACAAAGCCACGCACTCTTTGTCCCGAACATTATGTTGTGCAGAATCCCATTAACATTGCATGGCTACTTACCCACACAATTCTTCAGAGAGCACAATTTTTCATGTTTAAAAAAAAAAGAAATACTAGAAGGATAATCAGGCATCGTTACACATAATAGGCTGTGATAAATGGCCGGCCATATCACCAGTCAGACAAGTGAGGGCTATAAAAGGACATAAGATAAAAACAAATTAGTTGGATCAGTGGTGGACGCTAAATAATGCCCGATTAATGCCTACCATTCCCTTTTTGGAGTGTGACCCGTAGACTGTCCGTTCATCAGTGTTGCTGGTAGTGAGGTCTTAGGTGGTGCCACAGGAGAACAGATTGAGCTCGTGGAAAGGTCGAGACTGCCATTTTTGGTTACACTTTCTTCCATCATGTGAGCTCCAGTCACTTCTTTCCAGAGCTGCTGCAGTTCTGTTGGAGTCATGCCTGTGTCAAACAGTAATGGCCCCGTATTGCATAATTAGATCTATGAACAGTAGACTGATCCTTCTGCACATACTAATTAAAAAACCAAAGTGTATGTAAACAAGGTCTAATGTTAATTAGACAATTCTTAAACTATATTCCTCGGCACTGCAATACGTCTAACAGAGTGCAACCCACTGTATGTTTGGTTAGCATTGATAATTAAAAGTAAATTCTTCAGATGTTTGCAATAATTGATCTATTCATTTTACCACAGATTGCAACATAACAACTGCTCTCCATATTCACCCTTCGTTTGAAAGCAGAGCACTTAAACTCACCATTGTAGATATTTTGAAATACATTAATGGCAAATGCATTCATTTTAAATATAAAATGCATAATTGAAAATAATGTGCTGTAAATGTAACCAGTTCATTTGCGCCATATTCAAAGGCCTTTTATAATTTTGCCACAAAATTAGAATATTATGTCAGTAATTATTTTTTAATCACCTGTCTTTATCATTAAAATTTTATTTCATTCAAAAACCAATGTGGAAAGTTGAAAGCGGAAAGCAAAAATCCTGTGGTTCTAACTATATTTTAATTACAAATCACAATTAAATATTCAAGCACTTTAGATCAGTGAGAATACTCGGTCAGAATCTAATTTATTACTTCCATTTTAGGTGCACGGATTGGGTAATAATCTGAAAATGATCAGCCAAAATATCTTTACTAAACTACTGCTAAAAATTTTAATTACAGTAACATTGGAGAGTGTAGATCTAATAAGGCAATCGACTCCAGAGAGTCTAAGTGGTTAAGAAGTGTGAAATGAGACTGATAGGATTTTTACATGTTCTGGGCAGATAGTTTGCATATCAAAGAATAGTAAATTATAACAGGACAGTAGAACAACCTTGTCAGTTTTTTAGCTGAGCGGTAACGACCAGGAAATCAAGCAGGAAGAAGGTCACAACACAGATTTTCCTCCTTCTTTACACCGAGCTTTCATTTCCAAAAGGTGATAGTGCCAGAAATATTCATTTCTCGCAGATGCACCGAACAGGATTGCCGGTGAGGCAACAATTACAGGCAAAATTGACCTTAACTCCACTATTTGCATGGCTAAAACAGAAGTGAATAGGCACGCTCACTCATAACATGCTTCTGTGTCAAAGGAAAGTAGATTGTCACACTTTATCTTTAATCAGATTAGCATGAAAGGATCCTCTGTGATGGATTTTATCCTAGATTTATTCATTTAATTTTAAACACATTCCCTACTGTTCCTCATTATAAAAAAATGGACACTACTTTGAAAAATGTATGTTGTTGAAAAACATGATTGATTACTGCTCATAGAACTCAATTTTCCAATCCCAGGTAGTACTGGTTGAAAGACAAACATAGTTGCTCAACCTTTTTCGTCCTTGTACCTCTATACCCAGGTGGCTATGTTCAAGCAAGCATAAAGTTGATTTAAGGTTCATAATGACATCAGTTTTGGACTATTATCACTGTGATAAAAAATTGCTTTGTATTTCTGCCTGCCCAAACTCTCAGTTGCTATCCAAAGAGCCTGCGTTCCACTGGGACAAATGTCACTACTATTAGTTTACTGCACCACTAGAACTATACCTCTGAAGCCACTCTCTGTAGGTTCTTTGGTCAATGGCTTGCAGATAGACACCCTTAGGCTTTAAACATGCTCCTTAAACACCACAGGAACAGCTAGCTATAACATACAACTATTCAAATCAATCAATGACATGGCTGCTGAATTACCTAAGGGCGTCCCTGATGTGTTGCTGTACAGATTACACTTCATGCATCGTCACATTCATAGCTTTCATATTATACGCTGGTGTACCCTGTCACTGCTCAATTGCCCTCTCCTGAACAACTTAACTGCTGCAGCTTTGCGGCTCCCATTTGCAGAGCCCAAGTCGAGAAGGCTGTTTTAAAAGGGCCTGTCTCCAGGCCTGACACTTACCTTGTGCCAACGTCTGCAGAGAGAGAGCCGGCTGTCCAGACTGTAATGGAAGCAAGCCATGTCGCTGCATTGTCATGATATGCTGTTGCTGTAGCTGCTGCACCTGTAGAAGCTGCTGCTGAAGGGCTAAGTGGTGGGATGCCAGTGGTTGCTGTTGCTAAAATGAAATAAAAACAATTTGTAGGCTCGAGATTAGAGAACAAAAATAACATTGCGTTACACATTTTTTTGCGGGCGGTCACAGTGGCAGAGTTGCGGCCTTACAGCGCTTTCAGCGCCAGAGCCACGGGTTTGATCCCGACTACGGGTGCTGCCTGCACGGAGTTTGTACGTTCTCCCCGTGACTGCGTGAATTTTCTCCGAGATGTTCGGTTTCCTCCCACACTCCAAAGATGTACAGGTTTGTAGGTTAATTGGCTTGGTATGAATGTAAACTGTCCATAGTGTGTGTGGGGGGCAATGTTTATGTGTGGCGATCGCTGGTCTGGGCGGACTGGCTGGGCCAAAGGGCCTGTTTCTGTACTGTATCTCTAAATTAAACTAAACTATTGGTCAGAAGAAGGGTCCCGACCCAAAATGTCACCCATTCCCTCCCTCCAGAGATGCTGCCTGTCCCACTGAGTTACTCCAGCATTTTGTGTCTATCTTTGTTATATTATTGCTAATTGTTTCTTTTAACAAATAGCCATTGCACCTAACTGGGATTAAATTAATACTGGAAACATAGATGACCTTCCTTATAAAGTTGATCTAATCCGCACTTTATAGGCAGTGGGCAGGTGCTATACTCCTGCACGGGAAGGTAGACGCTCCCGCCCCCACAAGTCTCGGGCAGATGGGGCTTGTCAGCCTGGGAAGGCAGTCCATCTAGGAGAGGGAAAATTCTGCTTTAAAACCTCCACTGCCTTGTGGCCATATCCAGTCATGGAAAAGGCTCCAGGAGTAAACCTCAAGAAAATCCGTAGTCGGAGTCCCTTAAGGCAGTTCGTCGTTGTCTAAAACCTCGCTCTGGCAGCTCCTGCGATGGCGCTGGTGCCAAACTGTAACGGCCCTGCTGTTCCTTTGGATCGATCAGCGACATGGAGAGGGGGGACGTGCTGCATGGGCAACAGCCTGTCCTCCATACGACATCGCCCAGGCTTGCATCCGACTAGGATGCATCACCCATGGTCAGTCATGACTGAGGGGGGCCTACTACTACTACTACTACTAATCCCCACGTTATTCCGAGTAGCTCCAGTTGGATGTCTGGACATCTGCACGTGTAGTTTTAAAGGAGATGTGCAGGGTGAGAGAGTGTTTGATGTGTGGAATGCATTGGAAAGGCTGGTGGTGGAGGCAGGAACAATAGTGGCATTTAAGAGGCTTTTGGACATTCACATAGATATGCAGGGAATGGAGGCTATCATATGTTTATACATTCTAGGAGCAGAATTAGGCCTTTCGGACCATCAAGCCTACTCAGCCATCCACTCATGGCTGATCTATCTTTCCCTCTCAACCTCATTCTACTGCCTTCATCCCATGATCCCTGACACCAGTACTAGTCAAGAATCTGTCAATCTCCGATATTGATTGTATGCAGACAGAAGAGAGTAGTTTAACCTGGCGCCATGTTCGGCACAGACATTGTGGGCTGAAGGGATTATTCCTGCCCTGTACTGTTCTTTGTTTGAATTTTTACTGAAAAGGTTTTTTTCAGCTGAAAGTGAAAATGACCACCTGAGGATCTTCCACAATGATGATTTATTTTTGATTAATATTTTTTTTAAATCACCAATATTTATTATCACACCTATGTTGATACATATAGATGGGACTCACTAAACTAGCAACTGTTTAATCGACAAGAATGCTTGCATGATGCCCTTTTCATTAAATGGGAGGGGGAAAAAAAATCAAAGAATGGAATAAGAAAAAGTTAATTTAATGTTGTTAATCAGCCATGACAAAACATGAAATAACTTACTAAATCATTCATAGAAACAGCCTCTACTTTTTAATTACAGACATTTATAATTTACCAAACAGCATTGGACTTGAATATTGGTATCCCAATATGTCACTCAGCTTGAAAAACCCTTGTATTGATTGAGCACATAATATTCTCTTTACATTCATCATATCTACTTTTTGAAATCTAGTTCTCTCACTGGTGCTACCATTAATTGATCTAACTATGCAATTGATTAAAGCAAAACACTATAAATGTGTACACAGTTTAGGAAATCTACAGTAAGCTGTCGACATGCGCAACAAGTTTGCTTGTAATATTAGCAAGTCTAAATATATGTGCAATATAATCAATGGAGGGCTGCTTATAATTTGTTGAATTATATTTCATCACCTGTTAATTTCAATAAAATTTTACAAGACTCCAATATGAAAAAAGGATGGATTGCGAAGAGCTATGGCAAAATTATTGCAAAACTTCTCAAAATTTGTAGTAAATGTGCAATGTCAATTGATTGCAACCTTCACGTGGTCCGCCCTGTTTCGACGAATGCAATCAACCCGGCGTGCACAATCAAATAAGATCAAATAGAACGAGTTGTCCTACAACTTCAGGCTGTGCATGCCATACGCAAGAAGAAGAAGAAGAAGAAGTAGAAGCTGAAGATTAAATGCCAGAAATCAGGTCAAGTGTTTTATTGTCATACGCCCCAGATAGAATAATGAAATTCTTACTTGCAGCAGCACAACAGAACATGTAAACACAGTTCACTGTAAACAAGATATGAAATGAGAGGAAAAAAGTTCAGTGTGTGTATATATACACATATACGGATCACACGCACACATATATTATATATATATATTTCTACACACACACATACGTACACACAAAAAACAAACAATAATATTGCAATAATAATAATAATAGTCTATTGTAGTTCAGAGCTTATTTGAGTTTGTAGCGTTTAATAGCCAAATGGAAGAAGGGAAGCTGTTCCTGAACCTGGACTTTACACATTTATAATGTTACATGCATAAATAATTCTCGTCTTTTATTAAAGTGTAAATGATAAATGGAAGAAACATATTTGTGACTTCCATCTTATGCACATTTCTTCTGTTTTTCTCATGCCTCTATCCTCATAATGTAGTACAGAAAGGTCAGTCATCTATTTGCATTTGCTATTCTTCCACCAGCATTCTTTAGGTTTAATCTTTGTGTTCGCAATTACCTTTTTTGTTTAGTTTAGCAGAGGCCGGCTCTTCGGACCACCGAGTCCACTCCGACCAGCGATCCCTCGTACACCAGCATTATCCCACAAGTAGGGACTATTTATATCTTCACCAAAGCCAATTGACCGGTTCACCTTCATAGTGTGGGAGGAAACCAGAGCACTCGGGGGGAAAACCCACACGGTCACAGGGAACCCCGTACAGACAGCACCCGTGGTCAGGATCGAACCCAGGTCGCTGGTGCTGTTATGCAGCACCTCTACCGCTGGGGCACCGTGCCGTACTTCTGGACAATCTGTTCTGTATTTTGAGCACAAAGTCTGGCCTATTGCAGATCCACCAAACCTAAAAATCGGGATTAATCCTTTATTTGGTGTGTTAACACGTGTCCAATTGGATCTCTCATACAAAGGCTGGTGGAATTGGGCAAATAAATATGTCCGGCACAGTGCAAAGGTGATTTACAAAAAGAATTGATGCTTAAACAAGATCAGTGTAATTCCAGAGAGGAGTGTGTCCGACTTAGCACAGCTTTGTTATGGAACACTGCTTGATGCACACCAGACCTTCAGGGAATACTCCTCGTGACAGCCAAACAGCACTAACACACATTACGGCTGCCAGGGAAGAGAGAGAGGAGGCTGCCAAGGAGAGGGAGATGGCACTATGTTTTCGACGGGGTGTGTTAACATTTTATACGGGGAGTGTTAACATCGGCTGGAAAGCGGACCGTAGGGAGATTCTGGACAAGAATGGGTGAGGGGTGGTCAGGAAACCCATGTGCTCTGCTGTTCGAAGATCACAGCAGCAGGTGGCTAAAGTAATCTTCTAGAATGAGAATAGGCACAAAATGCTGGAGTAATGCCCCTGTCCCACTTAGGAAACCTAAACGGAAACCTCTGGAGACTTTGTGCCCCACCCAAGGTTTCCGTGAGGTTCCCGGAGGTTTTTGTCAGTCTCCCTACCTGCTTCCACTACCTGCAACCTCCGGCAACCACCTGCAACCTCCGGGAACCGCACGGAAACCTTGGGCGGGGCGCAAAGTCTCCAGAGGTTTCCGTTCAGGTTTCCTAAGTGGGACAGGGGCATAACACAGCGGAACAGGCAGCATCTCTGGAGAGAAGAAATGGGTGAAGTTTCGAAAATGGTCTCGACCTGAAACGTCACCCATTCGTTCTCTCCAGAGATGCTGCCTGTCCCGCTGAGTTACTCCAGCATTTTGTGTCTATCTATGGTTTAAGCCAGCATCTGCAGTTCTTTCCTGCACATTCTAGAATGAGAAGCCTGGCCTTTGAGCATATCTGGGAGAAATGTCATGATCGAGACGATCGAAAGATTGCTGATATTCACCCATACTGATGAAACCAATTGTCTTGTGTTTGCAAAATGGCAATGCCTATTTAAGGTGAGGAGGGGGAAAATTTAATGGGAACCTGACCGTGTTTCTGAAATTGTTACGGGAAGCAGTTTTATGTCCGGTCTGTAATTACATTTATTGAAATTTCACCCAACACCCAAAAGGCTACCTATCCATATGCTCCATATATGCCGTCTGGCCCGCTGAGCACATTGTCTAATTCTTTGTATTTTTTTAATATACTGTGTTTCACATAGTTTTGTGAGTTTTCAACCAAGGTTGTAGGTTGCTGACTAACTTCCATTTCCACTGGCAAGGTGCAAATGAAGAAAGCTATGTGATTAATCTTAACCGATTTGTCTCGAGAATTTGTATAATCTCTCTGTTACAACATCCAGTCAGTTTGAAAACTATTCCAAGATTTCAGAATCACAGCTTTACTCAGTCAATTTGATGTATCAATTGCTCCCTATGTGAAGACAACCTCATTGACATCAGTCATAAACTGCGAGTTACTAGTTTGGATCTGTACGTCCATTTCTCATTTCTCGCGTCCACAAGCTTGTAAACTCTGATAAGGAAATGACTATTACCAAATGTTTTTTGTGCATAAATCATTCATTTTGTACCCAAGGTAGATTGTGCCAGTGATCGTTTCTGAATAAAGTCATGCCTCTAATCGAACGGCCCAGACACTTTCATGTACGAAAAGATAGACACAAAGTGCTGGAGTAACTCCGAGGGTCAGGCAGCATCTCATGAGAAAAAGGATGGGTGATGTTTCAGGTCGCAACCCTTCTTCATACATTTCTTCAGGTCTGAGGAAGGGAACATCACCCATCCTTTTTCTCCAGAGATGCTGCCTGACCCGCTGAGTTACTTAGAGCAGAATGGTGGCATAGCGGTAGAGCTACTGCCTTACAGCGCCAGAGACCCGGGTTCGATCCTGACTACGGGTGCTGTCTGTACGAAGTTTGTACGTTCTCCCCGTGGGATTTCTCCGAGATCTTCAGTTTCCTTCCACACTCCAAAGATGTACAGGTTTGTAGGTTAATTGGCTTGGTATAAATGTAAATTGTCCCTAGTGTAGGTAGGATAGTGTTAGTGTGCAGGGATCGCTGGTCAGTGCGGACTCGGTGAGCCGAAGGGCCTGTTTCCGCACTAAACTAAACTATAACTTCATCTAGAAATGATCACTAGCACAATCTACCTTGAGTACACTATGTACGATTTATGTACGAAAAACATTTGTTAATCGAGTCATTTCCTTATCTAGAGTTTACAAGCTTGTGGATGCGAGAAGGGGAAGAACGTACCCAGATCCAAACTAGTGACTAGATGTCAATGAGGTTGTCTTCACATAAGGAGCAAATAATACATCAAATTGACTGAGTGAAGCTGTGATTCAGCAATCTTGAAATAAATTTCAAAATGACTGGATGTTGTAACAGAGAGATTATACGAATTCTCTAGACAAATCGGTTAAGATTAATCACATGACATTCCTCATCTGGTTTTATCGGAGATCCTCTATGGATTTTGAAACATCCAAATAGTTGACTGATTAAAACTTTTAAATTCATGCTTGTGCATTGTATTTAAAAAAAGATCAGATGCTGCTTGGCTAATATATCTTGAGGCACTCTTTGATTCAACTTCAATTCTTAATGACTTATTTTCTACTTGTTTTTTGACCGAGCTTCACCCATGTTTTACAAAATGTGCTGGCCTTTAGACTTAAAATTGGAAAAAAAAACATAGATTGCCATCAATTAATCTTCATTCTCTTCATAATGTTTAATTTTGAGGGTGGGCAATTGATGCAGAAAAAACGTGCCTCTTTAAATCGTTTGAGCAGTAAATATAATTTAAGGAGATTGGATGAGAAAAAACAATTGGAAGGTGCTCTAAACTCATCTCTCCAATCCGTCTGCGTTGGAAAGAGTGTGCAGATCTATATTTTCATTAAGTTTGAATCAGGAGATTATTTTGCACAGTGGAATAGCCTTACCTGAATAAATTCATACATATGACCATTCATCTACAATCTCCTGTCAGTTGCAGAAAACAGGAAGTGGGAACTCGTTAGGAAGGAACTGCAGAGAAGGAATGGGTGACGATTCAGGTCGAGACCCTTCTTCAGACCAAGTAGAAACTGAGGCCATGCTGAGGGTAGGGGAGGTTGGCAGATGGGATTACTGGGAGACTCCCACAGATAAGCAGAAGGGGGCATTAAATGACAACAACCAGGGCAGGGAGGTAGTTAGGGAGATGAGTAACTAGGAAACTTAAGTTAGACAACTCAAATAGTTCAAGTTTCCTGGAGGCAGTCAATGAAATGACAGCTATTTGGTTAGCATAAAAACAGGTCTAAATCCTTTGGTGTTTGTGAATGACCTCATATGAGTGGTAGATTTTCAAGGGAGTATCATGAACATTAGCATGCTTATTATTGCACATGCCAAGCCACCTGCTTTCTTACATCTGTCATATAAACTGAAGATGCAGACTTAAGGTGATATCACTGTTGTCGGTTGGATCAATAACAAGACGATGTACAAGAACCTTGTGCCATGGTATTAACACAACAACATTACCCTCAACATCAGGAAGAGGAAAAGGTTGGTTGTTGACCTATAGAAGCAAAGGATTGAACACAAACTGTCCTTATCAACAGAGCTGCTGTACAGATGGGCAATAGCTTAACATTTCTAGGTATACATATCACCAGCAACCTAACCTGGTCCCTTCACACTGATGCGCTGATCAAGAAAGTGCATCAGTGTATTTACATTCTTAGGCATCTATGAAGATTTGGCATGTCCATGGGGATTCTCCTGAACTTGTACAGATGCGCTATAGATAGTATTCTGACGGGATGCATCTCTGCCTGGTATGACAACTACCCTGCTCTTGATTGCCTGAAGCTGGGGAGACTGGTGAACAAGGTCCAGTCCATCGTACGCTTATTCATTCCTTCCATCCAGTCCATCTTCACCATGCACTGCATCTGGTAGAATGGAATTATTACCAAGGATAGCTGGCATTTTGGCCGTACCCTCTTCTTTCTTCCGCTTTCTTAGAAAAGATACAGGAGTTTGAAGGCCTGGATGTCCAGACTTAAGCTTGGACATCCATGCTTCATCCCCATTGCTATCAGACTTCCAACCCAATCACCACTTTCACATCCCTTTCCTGGAGGTGCTGCCATCTTTGCTTACTTGTAATTCTACCTCATTGGGTTATTCTATTGTAAAATAAACTTGCATTACAATCTTGCATCATTCGGCTGTTTTACATTCATTTTATTTATTGTTATATTTAACATTACTAAATCTATACTGTTTACTGGGAGCTTCATATGAACAAGGAATTTCATAACACTGATGTATATAACAATAAACTAATCCGATCAAAAGTATCCAACTGAATTTAGCCTTCAATTTTTAAAGAGAAATTCCATCAGGTAGTATAAAAATATTATATTACGTGATAACATTTCTTTACTTTGATTATTTATTTAGATCTTCTTTCTTTAGCATTACAACATCAGAAGGATTCATCATTAGCTAGCTTTATGAAATATACAATTCCCATGACTTGGTTTTGGTTCCTAACGAGATTTCCTAGACTTTCTTTATTGGCCCTGGGTCTTTCCTTTTCTCGTTGCTCAAAGGCGTTTCACGTCTGTGGAGGATGAGGTGGTGCTGACAGGAGAAAATGAAGTATTTAGTCACACTGCTCCAACCATCAAAACGCAGGGCAGGCTTGATGGGCCAGTTTATTTATGAACTACCTGGTAATTTCTATGTCCGGAGCAAGGTTTAACTGCCATTGCAAATCTTGTACGCTGGACCTCCTATGTTATTGTCCACTTCCAACCAACATTACCTGCTGACACTATTCCGAGGTAGCTTGGAAAACTGAAACTAGACGTATAGTGGCCTTTAGTGAACATACATTTTAGAAGTATTAAGATTCTGCACTGAAAAGAGGAACATCATTTGATAGCAAGGTAGATATTTCTTCTATTTAGAAAAGTCTAATTGAAGTGACCCTGCACATTAAACTTATTGACCCCATTCAAAAGCATTGGGATATGTATATATATTCAACATCCACAATACTAGTTTGATCCTGGATAGATTTAGACTTTGTAGATACAGTGCGGAAAGAGGCTCTTCGGCCCACCGAGTCCGCGCTGACTAGTGGTCACATCATACACTAACACTATCCTACCCACAAGGGATAATTTACAATTTTAACCAGGCCAATTAGCCTACACATGTGCATGTCTTTGGAGTGTGGGAGGAAACAGGACCACCTGGAGAAATGCCACGAGGGTCGCAGGGAGAACGGGCAAACTCCGTAGAATCATCACCCGTAGTCAGGATTGAACCTGGGTCTCTGGTGCTGTAAGGCAGCAGCTCTACCGCTGCACCACTATGCTGTCCTATTTTAAACTCAAATATCACTGTATATCAAACATTTTTCCTTAGACATTTATTTTCTGAAAGAAAATAATAATGTATCCAACACCAAAATGATGGGTGAAAACTATCACCGCCTAATACACTTAGGGGGAAATGACATAAGCTAATTTGTTTAACAAAGCATTGGAATAAAAATGAATTAAGAAACACATATTATACATATACATCTACCAACTGATCTCCCTGTAAACTGACTGACAGCTGTGGGATCCAGAGACCTGGAACATAAGCATTCACTTTACTATTAGTCGTTGATGTAAATAATCTGGTAGGCTATTTTTTTCTTTTGAGAGGTTGTAGTATTATGTCTTGTGTATATAGATGTCACATTTGTGCAATGTATCAGCACTATAGGAGAACTTTGCGCTCCCCCCATCGATATTTCCACGGCTACTATGTTTGCATTCACATCCACGAGCCGATCTGCCGATTTCTGAGACTCATAGTGCCAATCAAGCAGCTTTTTACCAAAATGCGTGCGTCGTTTTTTGAGCTGTAATTGTCGGGGTGCATTTAAACTTCCTCGCACCAATGTTCATGACAGGAAAACTTCAGTGCTCCAACAGCAAGATTTGTCAGCTCACGACACACAATAGACAGAATCAGGATAATGCTGCAGGAAAGAACTTCAGATGCTGGTTTAAATCGAAGATAGACACAAAATGCTGGGGTAACTCAGCGGGACAAGCAGCATCTCTGGGGAGAAGGAATGGGTGACGTCTCGGGTCGAGACCCTTCCTCAAACCCGAAACATCACCCATTCCTTCTCTCCAGAGATGCTGCCTGGCCCGCTGAGTTACTGCAGCATTTTGCGTCTAGCATCAGGTTAAAGTTAGATTTACGGCCCATTAGACATAAAAAAAAATTATCATGAGGTAATGACAACAGTCATCTGTTCTACCTTATATTGAGGAAATAATTGAAACCCTGTATAGTTGCCCCTCTGAAAATGGGACCAGCAATTGTAGAAACCAAATAGTCTTGTCCCTTAAAAATTATAAAGTGCATCACACGCATGGAGGAAGAGCTGATTAAGTCATGGAAATACAATAAAATGTTGAGCCCAAAAAACATTGCAAAATTGATTAAAACGTTAATGTGTTAAAAAAAAGTTTCCCCTGCATAGCAAAAGGAGCCCATTATGTGAGATGCACTGAGGCAGCTCAACTAGCTTATATAAAATGGAAGTATTATCGTTATTAAATTAATTTTATTGAATTCTGCTGTGGCAGTCAAGTGTCTTGCATGCTGTGCAGTTGAGTTCCCCCTCTTGTGTGCTGTGAACTTCTCTGTACTATTTCTGCATGAGTACTGCTGCTAAATGTTCCTCAAGCTAAAGGATCCACCAGTGGGTAACTTTATTTGTAATGAGCCCAGATGTTGCAGTGCCAATTGCAAGGACACGTAGTAATCATCGTAGACAATGAAATCTACCGCTGACAATGTCAACTTAAAGGTTGATCTCAATTACGGAGGCTACAGGTAAAGGCGGTGGTCACTTCTGAGTGCTGTCATTGAAATCATGAAATATAGACTCAATGGAGTGCATTTTCTTTCACTTTGCTGCTCAAAAACAGTCAGATCTTCCCCTAATGCTGTATGCACATGAGTTAGGATTAACAAACTCATCAGGAAGGCTGTCTCCGACCTGAGGGCAGAGTTGTATTCATGGGAGGTGGTCTTGGAGGGGAGGAAGCTCACTCAAACTGCGGAGCATCCTGGTTAATACAGCACACTCCCTCCATGACACACTAGTCAACCTGAGGAGTATCTTCAGCAACAGACTGGTTCCACCAAGATGCTGTACAGAAGGCCACAGGAGATTCTTCTTCCCTGTGGCTATCAAACTGTACAATTCCTCCCCCTTCTGTTATGGGGTAGACTGACTCAGAAATTAAACTGTTTAACTTGTTGTAATTTCCCCAATGTAACAAAAGTAAACATTTATATGACGTGCAACCCAAATTATGCAATAGATGCCTCAGCTGTTTTTAGTCCCACCAGTGGTTTTGTGATGGGGAAGATCCCTCAAAGAAAATAGGACAGCACAATGGATGATTTGCTGCCTTATGTTCAATTCCGACTGCGGGAGCGGAGTTTGTACGTTCTCCCTGTGACCTGCGTGGGTTTTCTCCAGGTTCTCCATTTTCCTCCCACACTCCAAAGACGAACACGTTTGTATGTTAATTGGCTTCATTATCTATAGTGTTCCTAGTGTGTGTGTGTGTAGGATAGTGCTGGTGTACGGGGTCATCGCTGGTCGGCGCAAACTCGGTGGGTCGAAGGGCCTGTTTCCACGGTGTATCGTTAAAACTTAAAATTAAAATTGAGAATGATTGGTCTGGCCTTAAAATGGTGGGCAAAAGCTCCACACTATTGCAATAATCCATGTTCTGGCTGGCAAATTGAGTCATGGAGTATTACAAATGGAAGCAGGCCATTTGTTCCACTCAGTCTATCTTGACCAGCGGGCACCCATCCATATTAATCCCATTTTCCAGTAATTGGCCCGTTGCCTTCTATGCCTCAGTTATTAATAGTTCGTCTGGTCACTTCTTAAATGTTATCCAATTCTGCTTTCACTACACCAGTGTACTCCAGGTACACACCACATATTTTGGGTTAAATAAATCCACTCAAAACCCTCTCCAAATTATATATTAGCTGGTCTACACTACACACAAAACAATCCAAAACATGATAAATGAACCAATAAATCAGATTCAGATTCAGATGCATTATAGCCCAATTTTGTCAACAAATTCAACAGCAGTTTTCATAACCACTGTTTGCAACTTTAAAGAGCTCTGAAAGGCACCAAGCCATCCCCAAATATAGACAACAAACAATTAGCAACTGATTGAAAGTAATTAATAATCCCCTTAAATTGAACAGGCGGGGTTGATTGTTCTCATCAGAGGACACGTGTTTGGCTGGTCATAGTTAAGTGTAGGTTGGAGGCACAATTGGAAACAACTGATGTTGCAAGCTGATTGACCCCATGCTGATTGACCCCATGCTGATTGACCATCAGGCTATTGAACGCTTTGAACTGCAACTGAACTCCGAAGTACGAACTGCCTTGATTACAGTAGGGACTTTGGGCTTTGTGTTTGATTTTGCATTATGTTTTATTTTTAACTTATTGAACTTTTTGTTGTTTGTTATGGTATTTACTTTAGACTTTGGAGATACAGCGTGGAAACTGGGCCCTTCTGCCAACTGAGTCCGCGCCGACCAGCGATCACCCCGTACACTAGCACTATCCTACGCACTAGGGACAATTTACAGAAGTCAATGAACCTACAAACCTGTACATCTTTGGAGTGTGGGAGGAAACCAGAGCACCTGGGGAAAACCCACGTGGTCACGGGGAGAACGTATAAACTCCGTACAGACAGCGGCCGTAGTCTGGATCGAACCTGGGTCTCTAGTGCTGTAAGGCAGCAACTTGACCTCTGTGCCACTGTGTCGCTGAGTGTTTACATACCTGCTGGGCTGCTGCAAGTAAGAACTTAATTGCTCTCTTTCGGGACATATGATAAATGAAATACTCTTGGTTCTTGCCTACTCTAGACACTTCCAACAGGTGTAAATATTCAGTCGCGGTAACAATCATGACCAGTACTATGCCCAAGTATGTGTCAGATGCCGTATTTGAAACAAATGAACACCCATAACATTACAATGAGCACTGGAGTGACAAATTATGTAGCCAGACATTAGGCTGAGCTCCAGTCTTGCACGAGAAATCAAATCTGAATCAGACAAAATTGACTGTGGTCAACTCTGAAGGCATCAGGAAATAACAGCAGAAAATGCTCAGCATGTCAGGCATCATGATGTTCATATTATAGAACTGTAACTGAGCTATTTCTGAGTGTGTGTGTATGTGCGCAGCCCAGCTGTGATGTACAGAGCAGATTACATTGCTTCTCGCAGCACATAAATCGTTCAGATCTGTCTGATATGAAGCCGTGTCTAGTACAAATTTTAAAAGGTGACATTTGATATTTAAAGGTGATGCTACGTTCTGGAGTCAAATGAAAGTCGGAAAATTCCTACAGGATAGGTTGAGAGAAAATGTTCCATTGCACATTAATAGCATTAGGATAATCAGCAGAAGAGTGGATGGATCCTGTTACAGGCCAAAAAGATCTTCTCGAGGAAACCGGGTATCAAATGAGTTCTTTTCACCTACCTATGGTGGAGAAGTTGATGCTACAAATACCACATTTTCAAGGAGAAGGATAAAAATAGCTAAGAGGAAGAACCTCTCGAAATAAGAAAAACTTTACCCAGCACAGTCTGTGTACTGTGTGCTCTGCCATCAAATTTCAATGGAACATCTGAGGTAATTGAAAATAGGAAACATAATATTAAGGTGAAGGGGAAAATATTTAATAGGAACCTGAGGGGTAACTTTTTCATGCAAACGGTGGTGGGTGCCAGAGGAGGTAGTTGAGGCTGGGTCTATCCCAATTTGGACAGCTACATGGATTGGGCAGATTTGGAGGGATATAGACCAAACACAGACAGGTGGGACAAGTACAGGTGGGATGTGCTGGTCGGTGAGGGCAAGTTGGACCAAAGGGCCTGTTTCCACACTGTATCACTCTATGACTCTATTACATAAGTTGGGTCATCCACAATTTTCATTGCAGGTCCTCCATGCACAAGGAACAATAACACATGGATGATTGTCAATCTGGCAGAGTTCTGGCTAGCTCCATTTGTGGAATTCCCTGCCACAGAGTGCAGTGGAGGTCAAGTCACTGGATGGATTTAAAAGAGAGTTTGATAGAGCTCTAGGGACTAGTGGAATCATGGGATATGGGGAGAAGGCAAGCACGGGTTATTGATTGGGGACGATCAGCCATGATCACAATGAATGGCGGTGCTGGCTCGAAGGGCCGAATGGCCTCCTCGTGCATCTATTTTCTATATTTCTATGTTTCTAATTCACCCTAGGAATACTTGTGGACTAACTCACCCAGATCTTTTTTTCATTTATCCTTTTATTTTGAATTAGCTTCACCGTTTAAGTTTAAGGAAAAATACAGTGCAGACAATTTGAGAGATTCCTCATCAGTGAAACCCCAGTGACAGCTGCAACTTGACATTTTGCTGATCGCTGCTTTGTTGCCCTTTGCCCCAACATTCCAGTTTGATGACCGCACTTCCTCAAGAAACCGTCGCCTCCACTTCTCTCTAATAAAAATGACATCGATTTGAGACTGACATGCATCTTGAAGACTCTGCTTTTCCTGTCCTTTTGGATGGCTGAAGATGGACACAAAGTACTGGAGTAACTCAGCGGGGTCAGGCAGCATCTCTGGAGTAAAGGAATAGGTGACATTTTCGTTTGGGACCTTCCACCCGATGATGGGTCTCGACCCGAAACGTTACCTATTCCTTTTCTCCAGAGATGCTGCCTGTCCCGCTGAATTACTCCAGCGCTTTGTGTCCATCTTCGGTGTAAACCAGCATCTGCAGTTCCTTCTCACAACTTTTGGGTGGCCAGTCATTTGCACTCCCTAACTGAATCTGAATGCCCACCCTTTGCTCTCTACAATCCAGGAAACATTCAACCTCTCTCATCCTTCGAAATCTGAAACATCAGCCTGGCCAACTGGAGGCACTACCTTCAAACATGGTCCACCAGGACAGGAATGGTGCTGAAATCCCCTATAGATCAGCAATTGCAGGCATCATCTAAGAAATCATTTCTTTCTTTCCTGTCCCCTTTTTTGATCTGCTTATTAGTAGTTTGTTTCCCTGATCTAATTACTCCATCCTGCTTTTTAACTCGAGCTTCCCTGTTCAAGCTTCAAATTTGTTCATGATTAATGAATTGTTATTTCCATGTTCCACCTTATATATTTAGTATTTTAATTTCCAAACAGTGTCTCTCTGCCTGCTCACCAAATTGTTAATTCTATTAAGAAAAATAAAACTGCACTGATGACAAATTTTGAGAACTGATAAATCAAATTGTATGAAAAAATACACACATCTTATGGAATGTGATGGAATTTTGGACCACAGAGCGAAATTATAAAACAACTTATCAAGAAAAGATCTGGTTTGATCTATTAGTTACATCAAGATTACTGAAAATTACACCCACAAAACAATGTTCATGTCACAGGCCAAAAATAGTTTTCTCAACAATTACATTTGTGGTATATATATATATATGATGCATGACCAGATACTAAATATAAACGCATGCAAATTCCATTGTCAAATGCTGATCAATTAGTAGCACATTTGCTGAAGCCTTTTATCTTTTTGACCACTTTGACCACATTCTCCAACTAAAGTTCGGGGTACTGAGTCAAAGCAAGAAAACGAATCAGACATAACTATATTCGTCAACACTCCCTTCTTCCTACACTCAAAAGCAAGACTTTAAAGCTGCTGATTATATTTTTATCTCCACTGAATTGGTGACTGTTCAGGGACATAATAATCTTAAACAAATTTGCTTTAAAATCTCTAATTAAATTTTGCAAATTTGACAGTTCTCGACTTGCGAGCTTTCTAAATGAATTTAGTTCCTGATCTTTATTTTTGAACAAAACATTTCTGAAGAGGGAATCTAAAAGGAGTTTGGATACACCACCTCCCCATCGTGTGTTAACTGCAAGCTGCAAAAACCTGAGGCTTGCACTTCACACGAAAACTCCCACTCATCTTTGTTTTCTGTGGAAAATATGTTTACGAGTTTACTGTTATGCACAATACCTGATTATTTTTCCAATTAAAATTTAAGTTACATTCCATTTGAGTAAAAAGGGTGTAGAAAGGAACTGCAGCTGCTGGTTCAAACCGAAGATAGGCACAAAATGCTGGAGTAACTCAGCGGGACAGGCAGTATCTCTGGAGAGAAGGAATGGGTGACGTTTTGGGTTGGGACCCTTCTTAAATTTCTGGCTAGAAATTTGTTAACACCTCAAAGGGGGAATTGGTCAAAAAGCTGATGCTGGAACTATGTATAAAAATATTAGAAAATACTGGAAATACTCAGTATGGCAGGCAGCACTGATGACCTGTAAAGTTAACTCTGATTCTTTCTCCACAGATCCGGCCTGACCTGCCACGTATATCCAGCATTTTGTGTTTCTATTTCAAAGGTTTGAAATATGTGATAGTTTAAAAAATGCTTTGGTTGTGGTCTATCACTAGGTTCAGTAAAGTGCGGAACCTTGCCACCAAATTGGTCTTGCACTATAGAAAGGCTCTTCCATGATGAATTCTGACGGAAAGCGAGTAAAACTGAGTTAGATTTGCAGGGAAGAGACCTCCGATATTTTACGCAGGTTGGTGTGGTGCTGGTGGTGGTGGAGGAGGAGGAGGAGGAGGGGCAGGTCAAGATTTTGAGATCGCTACCATTGCAAAGGAGGAAGAAAGGTTGAGGATCAGATGTATGGCCTCGCTATAAGAATAGGAGAGAACAGTCATTGCAGCTAAGTCAAGTGTACAACTGGTAGATGAAATAGGGCAACACAAACTCAATGTTTATTGCTACTCGGTGGGGGGAGGGTTAGTAGAGTGGACCTGGTTTCGTTGGGAGACCTAATCATCAGTTGGAGACCAAGGTTTGTGGGATTGAGAGACATAACTGGTCATTGCAAGGAGGTCAGCGTTTGAGTCTAGGAAAATATCTGGAGTCAGGAGTGGGAGGGGTTATGCAGGTGGAAGATTATTATGAAAGGGTCTCCTTGCAAGCGGTCCAGACCTTGAGGTGCCCATGACTGCAATAGTACACAGTAAAGTTTATCCCAAGGCACATACACATACACAATTACTTAAAGGGAATCTACCTACTATACTGGTTCAAAGGCTTGTTTCTGCAGGTAATGCCGACCAAGCATGTGACATTGAAGATTATGGAAGTGGCAACCAGCTACACATGGCACATCACTGAATGCCACTGCACGGGCCAGGATTTCCCCATGAATGAGCAGAACAATCATAAGGAAGTCCTACATGGTTCGATTACCAGCTAATTGCCATTCCATAGAAAATGAAAGATAGCAAGTTTATTGATTAACAAAGACAAGGTTTCCTTTTTTTTCTTTTAAACGAATTGTGTCACAAGTAATGAATTATTCTTTATCTTAAAGTAATATTCTATATTTAATGGGAGACTACCTTGAGTTCCACACTGGTTGAACATTTCTACCACCTTTTCTGGTAGCATGAGTGAACAAAAACTGGATTCTTCCTGTCACGGTCTCCAAACACTGATTGAAACCAAGGTGCATGCCTTCAGATGAGTGAATCACCCTTGGTTCAGTTGTAGCATTTCTAGAAAGATTGGATTCAAGCCTCTTTTCAGACAGCGCCAATGAGTAAATAGCACTGTTATACACCAGCATACAAGACTGACATCTTACAGACACAAAAAGCTGGAGTAACTCAGCGGGTCAGGCAGCAGCAGCGCTGGAGAAAAGAAATTGGTGACGTTTCGGGTCGACACCCTTCTTCAGACTGAAAGTCAAGGGAAAGAGAAACTAGAGATATGGACGGTACTTAGGACAAATGAATGGGAGATACGCAGAAAGCAACAATGATCAAGGAAATGTGGAGCCTATAGTGGTCTGTGGGATAGGTGATGAGTTACACAAACAGCGGAACTGAGAAGGATGAGAGTAAAACGTACACCAACTAGGGTGGGGGAGGGACAGAGAGAGAGGAGATACAAGGGTTACTTGAAGTTCTCTGCGTACTTTCAAGAGAAAGCTTGATAGGGCTCTTAAAGATAGCGGAGTCAGGGGATATGGGGAGAAGGCAGGAACGGGGTACCGATTAGGGATGATCAGCCATGATCACATTGAATGGCGGTGCTGGCTCGAAGGGCCGAATGGCCTACTCCTTCACCTATTGTCTATTAGAGAAATCGTAGTAAGATGCTCAAGCACAATACGAGGTGCTGGTCCACCTGACATGTTACAGATGTATTCATGGTTGAGCAGTGGAAGCGCTTTTCTCCAAGCTCAAGTTTTGGAAAAGAGACGCACCTTATCCCAACCCCACAGTGTTGATGCAAGTCCCCAGCTTTGGTTCTTAAAGGGATGGTTGGAAATTGCCGATTAAAACTCGAGTTCATTTAAAAATGGCTAATTACTCCACTGGACCCAAAATCAAACCTAATGTCTCAAACAACCCTCCATGCTTCCTGACTTATCTGAGGCCTGTTCAAAATTATCTGATTTTGTGTAACCCTGACTGGCTAACAGAGGGGAATAAGTGTGGAATGTATTGCAATGTATTCGAATGAACCCCACTATCCTACTTCCTTTGCCATTTTTGCTGTCACCCAAACTAGGCATGTGTGATATAAGCTTGAACTGGAGAGTGTGCTGATACAACTGCTGTCAACTTCCGAGGCCCTCAAGTGTAACTAGGTCCTACCCAGGCAGAATGCAATGGTCGGTTGGAAATAACATAATATCGTCAATTATATCTGCCTGCAGGGAAATAAGATAATGGCATAAATCCTTTCCTCTAATCTTTATCTGGAATATTATATTCTATAAATTCTCTAATACTGCACTTCCCCACTCCCCTCAACTGCTGATAGTGAGAGGAGAGGAGGGGGGGGGGGGGGGGGGGGGAGGCGGAGGGGGAGGGGGAGGGGGAGGGGGAGGGGAGGGGAAAACGGGCAGCAGAAAAGTGCCCAAGAATAATGGCACAATGTTGGCTCCTATACAGACAAACCTTACACAGATTTCCTGTAATAATTACCTGATTGATACAAAGATAATACTGTTCTGTAACTACAATAAATGGAAGGAAATTATCTAACGTTCGGATATTTACCATAATTCATAACAAACCATGACGTTGTTATCTAGACCATGCCTAATAATTTGGGAATGGAAATTAAATTATTAGCCACACTGGTTAAATATCTTTCTGCCCTGATATTATATCTTAGATTATGTGCCATTAGCCAAACCATTCACTTCATTATAGTATTTATCTGGATTCACTGTTGGATGTTGTTCCCATTTAACACACACTCGTCTGAAGGAAAAACCCAGAATGAGAATTTTAAGAAATGAAAAATCAGGATGTAAAATGTACAAGGCCCATTGTCAGAGAAAAATATTTAAACGTACAAAATATGCTGCCAAAGTGCACTCCCCACCCAGTTATCAAACACAGGATACAACCAAGCTTGTTTACTTCTTACAATTCAATGCATACAAAAAAGGTCTCTGTACAGCTCTGTTGTCAGGTCAATAATTAGTGTTGAAATCCTGAAATATCCAGATAAACTTGTACCACACTTCCCTCCCTCAAATACTTGTCAAAGGTCTACTTTCCTTCCCTGGATTACTCCCCATTCGTCTTCTGTAAATTGTCAGATGTGCATTTGCTGGTATGCAGTTGCAAGAGTAACCCTTTGCATCCACAACTTCATTTTAAGCACTAAGACGGCTTCGATGAGTGATGATCGCAGCCCATGTAATATTGCACACCCAGGGGCAGATCTACTATGAAACTAATGAAGCTTAAGCTTCAGGGCCCCTAATCCCAGAGGGGCCCCAGAACCATATTCTTCTGAGTTAAATCCCGCAGCCCCTTCTGTGGGGAGGGGCTGCGGCCGTCAAGGGCTGGGGGGGGGGGGGTGCCGGGCTCGGGCTCGATGTCAACATCAGTACGTGTACCCTCCCCCCCTTCCGCCAGCTCTCTCGGGCAATGCGCCTGTGCCGCTCTCAGCCCTGCCCCCCTGGTTGGAGCTGTTCCGCCCACGTGAGGCGCCGTCAACGGCCAGGGGGGCTATAAGTAGCTGGAGCGGGAACGGGAGAGAGGCTCCGATTAGTCAAGGTGCAGATTAGATGTGAGGTGGAGTTTAGTGGTGAGGTGTGAGGTTTAGTTAAATTGAGGTGGGGGTAAGGTGTGAGGTTTATTTGAGGGGCGAGGTTTAGTGAGGTACGGTTTAGTCGAGGCGAGGTTTAGGTGTGAGGAGAAATTTGGTAGTGAGGTATCGTCGAGGCGAGGGGTTTAGTGAGGCAAGGGGATTAGTCGAGGTGTAGACGTGTAGGTGAGGGAAAGTGAGCATAGGTGAGGTGAGGAGAAGTGGGTGTCTGTGCTCAGGAAAGGAGGCCGAGGTGCTGCTGAAGGATACAAGACCATTGCCTTCTATGGCAGAGAATTCCACAAATTCACAACTCTGGGTGAAAAAGTATTTTCTCATCTCAATGCTAGGCAAAGAGACATTTCAGGTAACATTTTTTGTAAAGATTGTTTTAGCTGTATGGGGCCATACAATGACACATATAAGATTATTAAGGGTTTGGACACGCTAGAGGCAGCAAACATGTTTTCAATGCTGGGAGAGTCCAGAACCAGAGGCCACAGTTTACAAATAAGGAGATGAGGAAATTACTTTTCACACAGAGAGCAGTGAATAGACAATATGTGCAGGAGTAGGCCATTCGGCCCTTCAAACCAGCACCGCCATTCAATGTGATCATGGCTGATCATCCACAATCAGTACCCCGTTCCTGCCTTCTCCCCATATCCCCTGACTCCGCTATCTTCAAGAGTGGATTGGCAGTGGAGGCCAATTCTCTGGAGGCTTTCAAGAGAGAGAGAGATAGATAGAGCTCTTAAAGACAGCAGAGTCAAGGGATATGGGGAGAAGGTAGGAATGGGGTACTGATTGTGGATGATCATAGATAATCATGTCTATTGTCTATTTCATGAAATATATATCTTTTGGGGGCTATTTTACTGCTTATCTGTTAGAAAAATTCTAAGCTTCTGTTATGTAAACTACCAGCAGAAAGCTTGAGAATCACTTTCAATTTATTGAAAATGCAGGAGCTTCAGGGGACGATACCCCCTGAACCCCCATCGGGGCGCAACCCCTGGACCCCACCAGGGGCCTAGCCAGCCTGTCGTGGAACAACCCCATTGAAGAAGATAACAGTGGCTAAGCAGACCTGGTTGCGAAGGGGCCCCCCATAACAGTTCAAGCTTCAGGGCCCCCAAAGATAGATAGATAGATAGATAGATAGATATAATTTATTGCCACACAACCAGGGTTGGTGGAAATTTGGGTTGTCAGCAGCAGTACAATAATAAAGAACACACAATAAAACTGTAACACAAACATCCACCACAGCATTCATCACTGTGGTGGAAGGCACAAAAATTTGGCCAGTCCTCCTCCATTTCCCCCCGTGTACAGGACCAGAGTCCAGTCAGTCCAGGATCGGCTCTTCCTCACCGGAGACCGCGGCTTTAGATTGTTGTAGGCCGCAGGCCGGCGGTCGAGATTTAAAGACCCCGCCGCGGCCAGAAGCACTGTAGACTGCAGGGCCGGCGGTCGAAGCTCCCCTCCAGGGGTGATGGTAAGTCCATGCCGCACCCGCGGTAGAAGTCGGCCGCGGGCCGGCAGTGATGGCTTCTTCTACCCCCGGGTCCCCCACGAGGGATCCCGGGCTGTAGACGCCGCACCAGCTGGAGCTCTGCAGACCGCGGCTTCAGGCTGCGACTTCAGGCTGCCGGCAGCCCCGGGCCAGCGAAACGGAGCGCTCCCCTCCAGCGAGGGCTCACCCGCTCCACATCGAGAGTCCACGCAGCGCCCGCCGCTGAAGCCCCGGGCACGTCTCCGGGAAAGGCCGCGTCGATCCTTGATGTTAGGCCACGGGGGAGGCGACCTGGAAAAAGTCGCCTCTCCATGGAGGAGGCGACCGAAGCGGTTTCCCCCTTACCCCCCCCACACCACCCCCCACATAAAACACACGAAGAAACATTAAATACATACTTTAAAACATACTAAAAAATAAAAAAAAGCTGGAAAAACTGACGCGCTGCTGACATGGCTGCACACAGAGGAGCGCCCCCTACATGTGGGCATTGGTCTGCCACTGTGCACAACAGCACGTTCTGACAATGCATAGCTGTACCTCCAAGATACAAACTTAGCAGATCAAATTACAGGTTAACGCAATATGACACAATCAGAAAAAAAACCCACAATGCCTAACATTCGAAAATGACAGTCTTTTATTGTTGGGCTTCAAATAAGGTGGTAAGGATTAAATAAAAAATCTTTGATGGCTTTAAAAGAAAGCTATATAAAGCAACAACAGGGGGCTGGAGCTTGTAAACCACAGGAGAAACGTTAAGTAATTCCTATTCCACTTTTGATGGCTGTTAGAAATTCTATTTAAAAAAAACATCACCAGAAGGAGAAAATCTCATGAGGTTACAGTCATATCCTGTGATCATGCATAATGTGCTTCAAAAGTTGGTTTTCTACCAATTCTGTTGATCAATTTCACCTCCTTCAGTCTCTCTTGTCTCGATCATGTTTACATCAGCCGTGACTCAGTGACAAGTGTCACTGAGGCAAGAGGAGTGGACCTGTCAACGGTGATTTATGAGCGCATCAAACTCCGACTTGTCCAGAGTGAGGCCCACAGTTCATTAATTAGAGTATTGTGACTTTGAAGACTACGCTCAGACTGTAGGGTTTTCGTATATTTGCCTTAATTTATATGCTCGGAAATGCGTATCTCCAAGGAGAAACTGAAACTCACTGTCTTTGAACTTCTTCTGACTGCAAGAATCATCCCTTTGTCCATCATGAAGTCTGCATCCCCAAGTCATTACTGCACATTGAACTACAGCTGATGAGTAAAAGCCTCTCTGATTTAGAATACAGAAATGAAACAAAGCTGAGACCTCTGGAAAGCCTTCAATACAAGCGTATCGCACAATCACATGCCTCTTCTCTCTCTCTCTCTCTCTCTGCCATTTCCTTTTTTAATTACGTCTTATTATTTTGCAATACACACATAAATACATGGACACACGTACCTCTTTAGTAGGTTTCCCTGCATGCTGTTGCTGCAGAAGCTGTAGATGTAACTGTTCTTGCTGTTTCTTATAAAACTCCTGAAGTTGTTGCTGTCGTGATAAAACAAAAATAAACTTTAGAAAAAAATAATAAGCGTTTTAAATATTTTTCCTGTCAAGGTGCAATTTGAAAAGAGATATACAGCCACGTCTTCTTATCAACACTTTTCCGACCTTTTTAGATTGAAACTTGCCAATAAATCCCTTAATGTCTGAACTATTCTTCGCATTATCATTTCAAAACTAATCTTTAAAATGAACTAATGAAAACATGCCATTTTCCACACTAAGTAATTAAAATATGGCAAGATGTGACCTTTGTCTGTACGAAGAAAGCCAGAAGATGTCCTTGCTGAGAATACATGGCTATTCATCGACCAGTCAATGTAATAATTCAAGGGAGTAATTATTAGCAATTTTCTAAACAGGTCACTCAAAAGTGATCCGTAAGCAAGAGCAGTCAACCTCTTCTAATATATCTGGCACAAGGGCATAGCACCAGAATTAGTAGCCTTATTTCAGGAGCTGTCTCAATGGAAAAAAAAACAAATTAAAATCTGCATTTGACAAAAGCTTCATTTTCACAGGGATCTGAAGTCACTTTTGATCAGTGCAGCCCAAATTCACTCACTCTAACACACTTTCTCATTGTGGTACAGCAAGAAAAACATTTCCACGGGGAGTTATTGGTCTGAGCCAGGGACTGGAGCTGTGTGTAAAATGCACAAGGCTTCGGGAAGTTATATCTTGCATTAATATTGATCACTGCAGACAGAATTCAACCTTGTGAGAGAAAAACACTGTGCACTACATGTTTGAAATCAGCGTAATTTTAATTCCAGTTGCCTTCACAGATTGCAAATTCTTCATCTAGAGGTGCAGAAGCCCTTTCTAAACAAAAACAAGATGACTTGTATAATACTCAATACAATTTCATGTAATTGCTAATTTACGGTACAACTCCGCACCATCTGGGCCTATCAAGGATCTCCAGAGTAATGTTCAAAATTATCGGCCTATTTAAAATGTTTGTCTAATTATATTAGTGTAAATACTTGATGGACAGCTTCTCTGTGGAGTGATGTATTAATGTATTTTGTAAGTTGCTTGCGGCAATACAGGTTAGTAAACCTATGCACTGCACTCTGATGGGGGATGATTACACTAAGACTGACTTTTTTGCTACCAGTGGATTCATTAATTCAGACATTTAACTTGAGCAGAACATATGGTGCAATGCCACTGTGAAGTATTGTTAATAAACAAGCCAGGCACCACTACAGCAATTTTAGTGCAAATATATGGGGCAGCATTGGCAGAGTCTGATTGGAAATGCCAAAAGGGAATTAGAAAATAGGTGCAAGAGGAGGCCATTTGGCCCTTTGAGCCAGCACCGCCATTTATTGTGATCATGGCTGATCGTCCCAAATCAATAACCCATAGAAACATAGAAAATAAGTGCAGGAAGAGTTGACATTAATTATGACAAAATTAATGACAAAACCAAATCCTAAATCAACCACAACCCTAAGCAAACAACATTTATAATAACCACATGAATGGTTATTTGGCTCATTTATATTAGTTAGTTATTAGTGGCTGGAGATGAAAGGTAAGATGCCCAAGAAATTATCCTAAGATTATCTTGTGGAAAAATTCCAGATTCAGTTCAAAGGTTGCCAGAGAAATTACCCAAGATGCTAAATGTTCTTTGCAGGACAGTCTGGTTGATATTATATATTGAGGGGATCGAGTGAGTACAATTGGAAAGATCTCACAGAGCACTTAATATTATTCTGCATTTTAGAACACGGTTGTATGAATTAATTCCGGAAGAGGTCTAGTTCACATCATTACCAATGTGAAGCAAAACAAAACACAAGTGCTCAGCACCCCTCACTGTATCTGATCAGGAAAATGGACAGACAACTTTTCAGGACAGGACCCTTCTTCGGACACAAAACATCACCTGTCCAACTCTCTCCGCAGATGCTGCCTGGCCTGCTGAGTTTCTCCTTTTGATCATGAGACATAGGAGCAGAATTAGGCCATTTGACACTGAGCCTGCTTCACCATTCGATCATGGCTGATCTATTTTTCCCTCTCAACCTCGTTCTCCTGCCTTCTCCCCGTGACCTTTGACGCACTTACTAATCAAGAATCTATCAATCTCCGCTTTAAAAATGCCCAATAACTTGGCCGCCACCAATTCCACAGATCCATGACCCACTGGCAAAATAAATTCCTCCTCATCTGCATTCTAAAAGTAAGTACTTTTATTCTGAGGCTGTGCCGTCTGGTCCTGGACTCTCCTCGTCTCATTTTGGTCCATGTTCCATGATCTGCAATCTTTTGTACCACAATGTGAAGCTCAGGTCAATCCAAGTGGACTGCAAAACTCAGCCTCAAACAATTTTAGTTCTCATTTAACTTCCATCACACTGGAACAAAATTAGATTTGCAAGTAAGATTTGGTATGTAATGTTTGTAAGTAATATACATAGGTATGAGCTCAAGTTAGACAAAATCTTTCTTCCTACATTGTTTTGAACATATAAAGTTCTTAAGGGATTGGACTAGATGCTAGTTGCAGGAAAAAAGTTCCCGATGTTGGGGGAGTCCAGAACCAGGGGTCACAGTTTAAGAATAACGGATAGGCCATTTCAGATTGAGATGAGGAAAAACTTCTTTACCTAGAGAGTTGTGAATATGTGGAATTCTCTGCCATAGAACGCAGTGGAAGCCAATTCACTGGATGTTTTCAAGAGAGAGTTAGATATAGTTCTTAGGGCGAACGGAATCAAGGGATATGGGGAGAAAGCAGGAACAGGGTACTGAATTTGGATGATCAGCCATGATCATATTGAATGGCAGTGCTGGCTCAAAGTGCTGAATGGCCTATTCCTGCACCTATCTTCTATGTTCCTATGTTTGTTACAGCTGGCATTTATTTTACCAACGTACTGCATGATCAGTTTTGCCCCAGACGCAAGTAAAATTTGCTCCCTAGACAAGCAAAATATCAATGTTTTGCCTATATTCGACCTATGCCTTCTTATTAAGTTATGATGTTTCATGCAAGGATATATTGAGAATCTACCATTACTATTATTTTTTGAGTAATTGTCTAAATGCAAGAAAAGGTAACAGAAAAAAAGTCTCAGAAGTCTGCCAAATGCAAGCCTCCTCACCAAAGGAATAGTTTTATGGTACATGATTTAATAATGTAACTTAGTAAGGTGTTGGGGGGGGGGGGGGGAAGATCAGTTCAGCAGTCCAACAAACTATCTGAATCAGTACAAAATTTAGGTTTATTAATTGTTGATGTCGACTAAACTGGGTAATATTATGCAAGATCATTTGTATACAACACACCCATTTCAATGCGCGGATTGATATTCAACTGATAGTTTTATATTGTGCAAAATTGAACCCCTTTGATCTGAAGCTCTGTCGCTACGAATAGGGACCACTCTGGCTCTTCCCCGAAAATAGGGGCTATGCTGAAAATGTTGTAGTGCTATGTTTTATGTGCTTTTGCCCAATTGGGGTTTTTATTTTGAAAAAGATTATTTAAATGGGAGTTTGTACCATGTTTAGCACAGCGGAAGAGGAATGCAATTTCTAGGCAAATAATTTACGGTTTTAGCACTCTTTGGCAAGTTTTTCATCAGAACTTTTGCAGGCAAAATTGAGAAACTAAATTTTGGTAAACCTTCGGTTACAACAGGACAGTGAAAAAAATTGTTAGACAAAATTCCACACCAGAGTCGAGGGAAGATGCTTCCCATATATAAATAATCGGTGGTCTTAAGGCTGGGTTAAAATTATAGGGGCAACTGTGTGCTAGGTGGAAGTCCCACCTTTCTCGGCATGTAGCTCACAATCATAAAAACATGACTGATATTATTCAGCAATACGAAAAATTTGGCACAGGCACGAAAATGTGCTTTATAGAAGTGAATGGATACAAAAGGGACAACTTGCCATAAATGGTTTAGGTTTGTTATTGTCACATTAACTAAGGTACAATGAAAAGCTTTATTTTGCATGCTATCCAAACAGGTCAGATACCTGACCTGCCCTGTTTTGTCCTGCCCCGCCATTCTTCTAACTTTCTTTCCCACCACCCCTGCTATCAGTCTGAAGAAAAGTGCTGACCCGAAACATCACCTACCCATGTTCTCCAGGGTTGCTGCCTGACCTGCTGAGTTACTCCAGCATTTTATATCTTTCCTTGGTAAACCAGCATCTGCAGTTCCCTGTTTCTACAGTTCAATTACAGCATGCATATATACCATCAGTTCAAACTCAAGTACAATAGATAGAGCAAAGGGAAAAATACAGAGTGCAGAATATAGTTCTCAGCATTGTAGCACATTGTAATGCATCAGTTCCAGAGACAGAGTCCAATGTCCGCAATGGGCTAGAGGTGAATTGAACAGTACCCTAGCTTATGGAAGGACATTTCAGAAGGCTGATAATGGATGAGAAGAAGTACATTCTGCTGGATGGGAGCTGTGAGAAAGAGGAATGACTGAGGTGAGACAAGTCTTTGACTGCTTTTCGAGGAACAGGATTAAGCCATTCGGCCCATCAAGTCTACTACGTCATCCAATCATGGCTGATCTATCTTTCCTTCTCAACCCCATTCTCCTGCCTTCGCCCCATAACCCCAGACGCCCTTCCTAATCAAGATTCTGTCAATTTGCACCTTACAAAATACCCACTGACTTGGAATCCACAGCCGCCTGTGGCAATGAATTCCACAGATTCACCAACCTGACTAAACTCTCTGGCAGTGTTTTGGATAGTCATAGAGTGATACAGTGTGGAACTTGCCCACACCAGCCAACATGTCCCAGCTACACGAGTCCCACTTGCCTGCGTTTGGTCCATATCCCTCCAAACTTGTCCTATCCATGTACCTGTCTAACTGTCTCTTAAACGTTGGGATAGTCCCACCCTCAACTACTTCCTCTGGCAGCTTGGTCCCTACACCCACCACTCTTTGTGTGACAGACACAAAATGCTGGAGTAACTCAGCAGGACAGGCAGCATCCCTGGAGAGGAGGAATGGGTGACATTTTGGGGCGAGATCCTTCTTCAGACTTCTTCAGTCTGAAGAAGGGTCTCGACCCGAAATATCACACATTCCTTCTGTCCTGAGATGCTGCCTTTCCCGCTGAGTTACTCCAGCATTTTTGCGTCTACCTTCGATTTAAACCAGCATCTGCAGTTCTTTGTGTGATACTTGATTTACTAGTTGATGAAGAGTTTACCTGCTGCAGCATGATAGCCTGTTGCTGCTGAAGCAAGGCCTGGAGTTGCTGAGGAGTCAGTACTTGTTGCTGTAATATCTGTTGCATTTGCTGCGGAGTTATCACTTGAGGTGTCATCATAGCCACTGATACAGGAACCTAAAGACATAACAAATGAAAATTAGGATCTAAACATTCTCAACATCCCACAATTACTCGCAATGACTGTCACAGATATATCAACATAAATTAAACGAAGATATCGCCAAATTAGTTCGAAAGCCATAATTGGGCGTGTCAATCAATGGCTGAACAAGGGTCTCGACCCGAAACGCCACCTATTCCTTATCTCCAGAGACGCTGTCTGACCCGCTGAGTTACCCCAGCATTTTTTGTTACCTTCCGTGATTCAATCCAACTTCCTTTGAGATTATAATATTGTAATTCTTTTTGTTTTAACCAGGTTTTGGGGATGCAGAGATCAAACTTTAAAACATTACATATTTTGCGTATTACATCAAAGTTCCTATTCTTTGTCCTTAGTTTCTGGCTTGGTGGTTAGTTAAGAACTGGATCAAAGAACATTAGAACCCAGGATGATTGTTTTCGCAATTAGCTTGCTTCAATCATTGTAGTATTTAAAATTTGAAATTAACTTTTTTTTAAATTATGGCATATGCAGATTTGCTACTATAAATGCAAATGAAAAGGACAAATATTGCTATCATTAATACAAATCTGAATTGCCTTCGCTTGTTCCTACAGGAGTACAGCCATCTTCTCAAAACAGCATCCACTGTGTTCTCAATTTTGTGTACGCTAATCTAAACTATGAATGTTACACGGCAGATCTTTTTATATTGCTGACACAGTCAGCAGATTTTTTTACTGACATTTCAGTGACAAACAGTTATAGTGATGAACCTGATAGCATTTCACATTTGCAACAGTTAACATGGGCATCCTTCTGAACTGAAACGGAGTAACCTGGAACATTGTATCTAAAGGATGATGTCTTGTTCTGATAATGAAGTCAACATTAAAATGACAGTCTGTCTTGAACAAGGTTGCATAGTTATTTTCAAGCTTACACTTAATGACAATCCTATAAATTTTGCATGTTTATAGAATGAAATTCAGCTATTGAAATCAATCATTGCATTCTGTTGAAGCACTGAGATATTGGATACAAATTTCAGGCATCTCTATACGCAATCCTTTCTTTAAAAAAAATATATGTTTTAAATGAACAAATAAAAGCAACGCATTTTATGTTTTATCAGCTGAAAAGTATTATTGTAAAACTGATTAAAATACATAGGCTGTATTATTGGCATAATTATTTCTAAATGGCGTTTTATTATTTTTGCAGATATATGGCTTAAATTTTGCACTAGATTTCCGAATTCCATCTGGTTTACATTTATTTCACCCATGAATGCAAACTTCCATTGATCACACTAAGGTAGAAACATGAAAGTGTAAACTGATCTATAGCTTTATATCATCCTCAGGGATTTTTTTTTATTCCTACCTAAAAATAGGCTTGTGCCAGTGAAAGGATTTAGAAAGGTATTGAATAACAATCCTGTGTGCAGAGAACCCAGCAAACAAAACTTAATTCAGCGTTATGCTGTGGAAAGACATTTCAGTATTTCTACAATTAAGACTTGTAAGCTATTTTATCACTTCTATCCCACTGCCCTCAGTGATTTCTCCTGCCATTTGCATAGTGCATTCACTTTCCTAATTTCACAGTCATTATGCACTGATGTCCTGATTTCTCAGCATCACTAATCTTGACAAACTTAAATCACTGATGAAGGTCAGACAGATGAAGGAACATTGCAAACTCTTACACAGAGCCTTCTTATGACATGGCAGCAGCAAATTTCTATTAAACAACTCGAGACTCACCAAGTTCACCAGTTATTTTGGGGATAGGGTAATCGAGGTTCACATCGTAAATGCGTATGTACCGTCCTATTGTCTTTTGCTTAGTAACCGATGTCAGAAATCAAAGAGCGTGCAGCGTTGGCAGTAGGCTATTATAGCACACACTTTATTACACCTTACTACAGAGGTCATTAGCAACAAGAGTGATTGCACAGTTCTTAACCTATTGATCACTACAACGACTGCCATTTAATCCCTTGTTGAATGACTGAAAACTGCTATAAGGCACACTGTAGTGAATACTTTAACACAAATAAATAGCTGTGCACTGAATGTTGTAAGCCAGTGCATGGAACATAGAACAGAAAACTCACTTAGGCAAAAAGAAAAGAGAAATGTATAAATCTGGTTGAGCATTAGACCGAGCTTACAACCGCCGAGTTACTCCAGCTTTCTGTGTCTAGCTTCGGTTGAAACCAGAATTTGCAGTTCCTTTCTACACCAAAATGCTTTGAAAGCATTCCACTATGTATAGTGAAACAAAGTAAAGCGAGTAGATAAATTAAAAACACCAACTGAATTATTTTCTGTAAGATTCTAAATGGAGCTTTACAATGTGCTGAAAATGCACTGCGGACTTAAGATAAATTTAAAAATTGCGAGAAAAAAAAATCTTGTTTTCGGGAAATAATCCATAATTCATGCAATGATTAAAATAACATTCTTATATTTAAATAACAATCATACCTTAAATACATGCTCGATGATAAATCTGTTTAGCAAGGGACAACTCTAATGAAACAGCTTTTAAAAAAAACAGAGGTAGTCATTAATTGGTTACCTCAAATGTTAAAATATGATTTAAAAGGTAAAAGGACAACCACAGCATGACGTATTTTCCTGTATGAAATTTTATTTGTGACCTTATGGGTTTTTCAAGAGCACTTTACACTACACAGAGAGAAACTAAACTAGTGTCATGCAATTAAAAACAAAGATATGCATCCATTAAAGGCATGGGTCTTCAGTTTACTTTTCTCCAATAAAAATGTTCACTGTTAACCCACTTTCGCATCCATTTTGCAATTTTGCTTGCTGTTGCTTCCAAAATTTTTTTTAAATATATGTATTTTTTAATGTAAATGCTATTTTTGTGATCCAACTAAACTATACACCCCAATTAAAGGTCGTCTTTTTGTGAATCAGTCCAGCTTGAGCTCAACTAACAAATTAATTGTTCATTCCATTTGGCAGTTATCATCTATCAATCATGTATAATACGTCACAGATTTATAAATAATATACCGTTTATGAGGGAGAACAGCATGTATTCACATGCTACCAAAATACGGATAGTGCATCAGAACTTAGAAACAGATGCCCCCTAATTAAACGTGCTGCCTTACACAAGTCTGCAACCACTCCAACATCTTTAATAAACAGAGCAAAGTATTTCACAAAGGGCTCAACACATAACCAGGTGAACATTCTGAATTGAATGAATGTATAGAGAACAAGCAACATCAATGACGCACGAATGTTGTTTTAGGATATAACTTTTATACTAACGTTACAACAAAGCATGGTGGCGCAGCAGTAGAGCTGCTGCCTCACAGTGCCAGAGACCAGGGTTCAATCCTGACTACAACTGCTGTCAGTGTGGAGTTTGTACATACTCCCCGTGACTCTGGTGGGAATTCTCCGGTTTCCTCCCACACTATAAAAGACGCAGAGGTTTGTAGGTAAATTGGCTTTGGTATAATTGTAATTTGTCCCGAGTGTCCGGGGATCGTTGGTCGGCGCGGACTCGGTGGGCCGAAGGGTCTGTTTCCGAGCTGTATCTCTAAACTAATAATTTTCCTCACAATATGCCAAAATGCCCGCAACCATTGAATTACTACTGAAGTGTAATTATTGTTATTTGATAGGGTAAAACAGCATTATATATATATGCCATGCAGAATCCCACAAAAAAAATCAAATAAAAGTGAGTGATTAACTTATTTTGGTGACAGCTTCTGAGGAATAAAGAGCTGTAAATTCTAAGATTGAGTCCAACATCAAATTATGGATTGCAAATTTTTACATACACCTGACAGACAGGCAAGTCTCCTTAACTCATCAGCTTTTGAAAGGTGCTTGCAACAATGAAATCCTGCACGTGTACTCTAGGGAAGTGTCAGCCTACATTATGTGTTAATGTAAAGTGGGGCTTCAACTACAATCTTTCTGAATCAAAGGAAAGGATATTTCAACGGCTGACACTGTTTAATGATTCAAGTATTTCACTTGACTTTTAAGACACGTATTAAAGTTTTGAGCATGTCCTTTAAACTTTAATAAACCATAGAGATCCATCCAGGTCATGTTTCAACTTTCGTCATATTTCAACTTTCAGGTTGGGTCATGTAATTTTGATTTCAGTTTTTTTTTTAAACCAAGTCAAAAATTAATTTTACTCTATCAGTAGAACCATATTACATTCAATTTGCATTCCTTAACATGGGTTTTGGCCAATTGTTTATTGACAGCCACAGAAGGGCATTAATATGCCTTTATGCAATTTACCAATAACTGTATGATTGCAGGCAAATTGCTTAAAAATTCAAGGCTCCCAAGTGCCAAGGAGTAGGGCACAAGTAACGATAACCATTTACACATTGCCTAGCATGTAAAGGTAAATGCGGGAGTGGGAATGGATCGTCCAGGTGGGGGCAGGGATAGAGAGATCCTGTCATTATGTATTAGATCAGATCCAGGGCTTGGGAGGGTGGAGATAAAGTTTAGTTTAGTTTAGTTTTGAGACACAGCATGGAAACAGGCCCTCCGGCCTATCGGGTCCATGCTGACCAGCAATCCCTGCATATTAACACAATCCTACACACACTAGGGACAATTTTTACATTTACAAAACCAATTTACCTACATACCTGTACGTCTTTGGAGTGTGGGACGAACCAGAAGATCTCGGAGAAAACCCACGCAGGTCACGGGGAGAACGTACAAACTCCGTACAGACAGCACCCATAGTCGGGATCGAACCTGGGACTCCAGCACTGCAAGCGGTGTTGCAAGGATGCAACTCTACCGCTGCGCCACTGTGCCATCAAACTGATCAGGGTAATCCATTGAAGCTCCGATGACCTTACTTCCCCCCCTCCCAAACCCATGGGATATGAACAAGAAGGAAGGTTGTCAAAGGATCAGGGCTTATTAGCAGTGGGTTGCTAGGGTGCTTGTGTTTTAGTGGTTCAGTACAATCCGATCCAAGATGGTTCCCAAACCTGGCGACTCTGTGTGTGCTAGTCACAGGAGTGGATCTGCAATCACGCATAACAATCGTTCCACTCTTTCAAATCTCTACTCCGACACCAGATTCCCTTTATCGCATATCTGCACACTATGGATGGCTCAATTATAATCATGTATTGCCTTTCTGCTAACTGGTTGGCATGCAAGTAAAGCTTTTCACTGTACCTCGGTTCACGTGACAATAAACTGAGCTCAAACTCAGAGTGAGTATAGCAAGGACAGCTTGATTGTAATCATTTATAGTCTTTCCACTGACTGGTTAGCAGCAAACAAAAAAGCTTTTCACTGTACCTCGGTACACTTAACAATAAACTAAACTAAACTAAGGGAGGGAAAAGAGGTGTGAAATGAAGAGGAGGATATTTGATAAGAAAATTAAATTAAAGGGAACCTAACCAAGTCGGATTACCATCGCTCCAGACTGGAAACTGGGAGAGTCCTCTGATGTGTCAAAAGATTGAAACATTGAAAGAATTTCATTGTCCTATCTGGGACACATGACAATAAACTCTCTTGAATCTTGAATCTTGGTTCGTGAACAATATAAAGAACAAGCCATCGATGCAAATGTGATTTGTCCCTGGCACATTTTGAAGTTTATTCCTGGAAATACCTTGTCACATTTCTGGAATGCTATAAATTGACCCAGAAGTAATTCTAATCGCAATCCACTCCAGGAAAACATTAAATATCATTAGCATTAAGCATTAAAAAAAAATAGCCCCTTATTTTTACAATATTCAGCATATATTCAAGCAAATGGACAAAAGTTCACAATAAAATCCCATCCCCGCGCAGGTCAAGGGGAGAACGTACAAACTCCGTACAGACGAGTGTAGTCAGAACCCCCCCCCCCCCCCCCGAGATCTTCGGTTTCCTCCCACACTCCAAAGACGTACAAGTTTATAGGTTAATTGGCTTGGTGTAATTGCAAAATGTGTGTAGAATATTGGTGTGTGTAGAATATTGTGTTAATGTGCGGGAATCGCTGGTCGGCACGGGCTCGGTGGGTCGAAGGGCCTATTCCCGCGCTGTATGTTTAAACTAAACTAAAGATGGCAAATTACCTTCAGTCAAGGTCAGGAGTGAATTAAATATTTTTTATGACAATGCAGAAGTATCATAGCACTGATACATTACAGATCTTTGCTGACACCAGATTTATTTAATTACTTATATACAAATGAAGTAAAAAATAAATGGTTACACAGGAAAGGCAGGAGAGACCAAACCTGTCGTGTTAAGAGAATTAAAAATAACCCCATCAAAGGACATAATACGCTTGAGTTACTGATGGTGTCTAATAACCCAATGAATTTAGTAATGATGGAAGAAAGAGAAGAACGTTTTGAATAATAAAGCACTGCTACTAGTCTTAATATGAGATATTTGTCAGATCATGAAACTGCCAAAACCTTGTTAGTGAGACTCTTTTCCACTTAGTCTTTCATTGAGAAATGTTTCTAGAAGATGGATTCACAAATCAAAGGGTGGCGCCCAGTTCTGGGGGGGTGGGTCAAGCAACATGGGGACACACACACACAATGGAACTGGACAGGCAGCGTGGCAAACTGCGCAAAACTGCTTGCAAAGAGAAAACCCTTAACCAAAGGGCGGCACGGTGGTGCACCGGTAGAGTTGCTGCCTCACAACGCCAGAGACCCAGGTTCAATCCCGACTACGGGTGCTTTCTGTACGGAGTTTGTCCGTTCTCCCGGTGACTTTCGTGGGCTTTCTCCGAGACCTTCGGTTACCTCCCACGCTCCAAAGACGTGCAGGTTTGTAGGTTAATTGGCTTGGCATAAATGTAACTTGTCCCTAGTGTGTGTAGGATAGTGTTAGTGTGCAGGGATCGCTGGTCGGAGTGGACTCGACGGGCCGAAGGGCCTGTTTCCGCGCTGCCCCTCTAAATCCAATTAAAGTAAAAAGGTTAGGAAGCAATGCACGATTAAGTCAGTGGACTGACAAGACAGTTAGAGAAAGAACCTCAAATCAGTGGACAGGCAGATGAAGGCGTTTAGTGCTAATAGGTTATAAAGGGATAATCACACCCGAACTGAAACAGAACTCATCAATTACATCCACACTGAAACTGATCAATCAAAGACTAAACTCATCAAGTGAATAAACAATGCTTCAAGGAGGCTTGGCAACCCACATCTGAGCAACATCTCTGTGCAGATCAAGCTTTGCAAAGAGAGATCTCGATGTCCTGGACGAAAGAGAGACAGACTGCCGAGAGACAAGTGGAAGCCCCCTATGTCTGAGATAAGGAGGTCGGGTTTGGATAACTCAACATCACATATCTCACCACTCACCTTGAATCTGTAATATCCTAGCTATCTTGTTTTCGTGGTTGTTTTAATGGTTTCATGCATTGTTAGTTAAGAGATGAATGTGGATAGATTGAGTGTTAAATATATGTTCCGCCTCAGACTCTCTATCTCTCCTGAGTGTATACACACAACATGGCCAACAGAACCCTGACGTTACATTTAGCTTCCTGAATCCTCCCATTTATTGTGAAATCTGCAACTATTTCTTATGTACGTCATCATTCCAAAAAGCATTGAAGCACTTGGCGTGTACAGATAATCGGGTTTCATTAAAAAGTTGATTTTTTTCTGTTCCCAAAACAGAAACAGAGATATTTGCACTTTTACAGTAGAGTTCACCTCTGGCAGTAAGTAGCTTATTTCCATTTATTATTAATAATCCAACACGTACAAAAAAAAGACACTTGCACTACATAAATTATTAGTCTTAATGCCATCTACATTCACTCAGTGTAAATACTAATGCAGCAAAAGTGGCTGGTCTAATTCACAATGAAGTAGGAAATACACCAGTTTATCACTCATTATACTTTATTAAGTTCTGAATATGCAATTAGATAAAATAGTGACACTTATGGGCCTGTCCCACTTTTTTAGGTGATTGCCGGCGACTGTCATAGTTGTAGCAGGTCGCCGAAAAAATGGCGATTGGACCCCCCCTATGAAATTTGAAATTTGAAATAGAATAATTACTTTAACAACCAAAAAAAACGAAGTCAGCACCCGCGACAACCTACGTTAACCTGGCGACAACTACGACAGCACCTACGTCAGGACCTACGTCAGGAGAAGTCAAGCTACGCTCATTGGCGTCAAACACACTATCGCCGACTGTCTACGAAAATTTTTCAACATGCTAAAAATCCAGCGGCGACCAGAAAGACGCTACGACTCTTTGAGCGACTGAGGAGACGACTCATAACCATACAGGCGACACCCCGGCGACAGCCTAGTCGCCAAAAAAAAAATTTGCCTAAGTGGGACAGGCCCATTAAGAATAAAGGCCTGTGAATTGAGTTGACAAGAAAAAATATCAGGCAACAACTTTGTGCCATCTCTATCTTGTGTCCTTTGTGAATTGTCAAAAATGTAACACATAGAAAATTGCAAAAGAAAGCATGGAAAATGAAATGTTACACCAAGTCAGTCTCCAATGAAAGTGAAGGAGCACTTATTACAATAGTGCAACCAGATTTGTATTTCCACATTGCAGTCTGATCACATTTAGTTTATTAATCTTTCATTTGAAATTATAATTGTATTTGCATATTTGGACCAAATATATTCAAATCACAATGGAAAGACAACTAAAATGAATAGTTGTACTGGAATTCACAACCTAACAGAAAAAAAGTAGTGGCAGGAAGTGAAAACTGAAATTTATATTTTTCTCTAAACCACATAGAACATATGATTGAGACACATGGAAGCTGCATAAAGCTACCAAGGACTAACAGCACAACAGATCTAATCCGATATTTGGAGAGCAACAACACCATATTAATTTATTTCATTATAAAGCAACATAACTCGAATTCCCAAATCCTTTAGCAAGGAAATATAAAATCTGTTAGAAAGAAGAGGGTCTCGACCCAAAATGTCACCTAGCTACGTTCTCCAGATATGCTGCCCGACCGGCTGAGTTACTCTAGCACTTTGTGTCTTTTTTGAACAAATCTGTTAACTCAGCTACCTAAATAATAATGAAACCTCCATAACTTCCTGGCTGCTATTATCATGTGGTCTATCAGACCACTATTATCATGAAGGTATTTGGCTGCATTACCTTACATTGATGGGAAACATGCCTTAAGAAAGATTAGTATGTGTTTGTTCTACCTTGTCAGCAACATACAGCCAGGTTAAGGGTTTATTCAAGGATCGTCATAACAGCCGCACAGCAATTCCAAAAGAGGAGCGTTTGGAGAAATCCTTTTACGGTTAGTTCGCTCGTGTGTCAGACGATGTAGCTCGCTGTTGGCTTCTGTTGTCGTCCGACATGTTGACAGAATTGTCGCCCGACGAGTCACAGAGTGCATCGCGTCGTCGCTTCCAGGGATCGCCATGAGGAGGCTTCTGTCATGATCCCCCTTCCAAGGTTACCAGCAGTATATACATGGTTGATTATTGGTTGCCAGCTCTATTGACTTGACTTCAACAGTGCAAATAGGGCATATGTCCAAAATTGACGACGAATACATGTGTCCGGCATTAGAGGCCAAAGACAAATTTTACTCTGTAGATTTTCACAAAGCACTTACGAAGAAATTATTCCAACAGCACCATCAGCTAACCTTCTTCTTTCAAGTGACAGTTCACGCCATTCTACTTTTTTTTTTGAGGAGCAGAATTAGGCTATTCGGCCCATTGAGTCTACTCTGCCATTCAATTGCGGCTGACCTATCTTTCCCTCTCAACCCCATTCTCCTGCCTTCTCCCCATAACCCTTGACACCCGTACTAATCAAGAATCTATAATCCTCCTCCTTAAAAATACCCCATGACTTGGCAAATCATTAACAGGCAAATGCATAAAACTGGAGTAGGATGACTATCTTGCCTATACATCTTCCCTTTCTAAGCCACTTTGTACCATGAACTTCATTCCATCACCCAGCTGAGTGATGCTGGTCTTCTTTATAAATACTATTCATGGTTTCTATAGATACCTCTTCTCTATATTCACTGTCTATATTCACTGGAAACATTCTGTGGCAGAGAATTCCACAGATTCACAACTCTCTGGGCGAAAAAGTGTTTCCTCATCTCAGTACCAAATGGCCTAAGATTTATTCTTAAACTGTGACCCCTGGTTCTGGACTTCCCCAACATCAGGACCATTTTTCCTGCATCTAGCTTGTCCAATCCCTTAAGAACATTATATGTTTCTATAAGATCCCCTCTCGTCCTCCTAAATTCCAGTGAATATAAGCCCAGTCAATCCATTCTTTCATCATATCTCAGTCCCGCCATCCCCGGAATTAATCTGGTGAACCTACGCTGCACTCCATCAATAGCAGGAATGTCTTTCCTCAAATTAGGAGACAAAACCTTCACAGAATACTCCAGGTGTGGTCTCACCAGGGCCCTGTACAACTGCAGTAGCACCTCCTTGCTCCGTTTCTCAAATCCTCGTACTATGAAGGCCAACATGCCACTTGCTTTCTTCACTGTTTGCGCCTCCTGCAAGCTTACTTTCAGTGACTGATGTACAACACCCAGATCTTGTTGTACCTCTCCTTTTCCTAATCTGATACCACTCAGATAACAATCTGCCTTCATGTTCTTGCCATCAAAGTGGATAACCTCACATTTATCCGTAATTATACTGCATCTGCCTTGCATCTGCCCACTCAGCTAACCTATCCAAGTCACCCTGCAGCCTCATAGCATCCTCCTCGCAACTCACACTACCACCAAGCTATGTGTCATCTGCAAACTCTGACAATACCTCAACTCTGATCAAGAAGGCTCACCAGCGTCTCTTCTTCCTGAGGAGACTGAAGAAGGTCCATCTGTCTCCTCACATCCTGGTGAACTTCTACCGCTGCACCATCGAGAGCATCCTTACCAACTGTATCACAGTATGGTATGGCAACTGCTCTGTCTCCGACCGGAAGGCATTGCAGAGGGTGGTGAAAATTGCCCAACGCATCACCGGTTCCTCGCTCCCCTCCATTGAGTCTGTCCAAAGCAAGCGTTGTCTGCGGAGGGCGCTCAGCATCGCCAAGGACTGCTCTCACCCCAACCATGGACTGTTTACCCTCCTACCATCCGGGAGGCGGTACAGGTCTTTCCGTTGCCGAACAGCTTCTTCCCGGCGGCAGTCACTCTACTCAACAACGTACCTCGGTGACTGCCAATCACCCCCCCCCGGACACTCCTCCCACAGGAAAAACACTATGTCTGTATATATGCTAATGTAAATATTTATTCAAATCATATGCTATGTCGCTCTTCCAGGGAGATGCTAAATGCATTTCGTTGTCTCTGTACTGTACATGGACAATGACAATTAAAGTTGAATCGGAATCTGAATCTGAATCTGAAACTTGGAGATGTTACATTTAACCGAACTGTTCTGAACTGAAAAACAAATGACTGAATCCCCCTTTGACAATTTAGGGCTAAAGGCAAACCACTGCTGCCACTATACTCGCGATTAACTAACACAAGACGATGGAGATTGAATGTAACTTTAACCTAGGAAACATCCCGAGGCATTTGAATCTTAGAGAAGGAAGGTAACAAAGGGATAAAAGATGAAAGGCCCACGTGACACTACAGATAAAGTTTTATAACTGGGTTTTGAGTAGATGCAAATAATCTTGTGGGAGCCCAGCTGCAGATTAACATGTTTTATTGTGTTTCAGATAACTATATTCTAAAATATTAACATTTTTAAACAAATATAATTTTAACAGATGATAGACACAAAAAGCTGGAGTAACTCAGCGGGACAGGCAGCATCTCTGGAGAGAAGGAATGGGTGACGTTTCGGGTCGAGACCCTTCTTCAGACTCTTTCGACCCGAAACTTCGCCCATTCCTTCTCTCCAGAGATGCTGCCTGTCCCACTGAGTTACTTCAGCATTTTGAGTCTATCTTTGGTGTAAACCAGCATCTGCAGTCCCTTCTTATACATAATTTTAACACACTTGAATCTACTCTTGTTAATAGAGCTCATTTAACTGCAAATGTAATTAGTGCTCCAAAGTGGATCCACCAAAGAGAATGGAAACATCTCTCAACTAATTTCTTGACAATTCCAACAATGAATTGCCACTTATGATCTTTCTCAAGCTGTGAGGTTTCAACATCTTTTTAAATACGTGGCATGAAATCAAAAGAGAAAAGCACTTGTGCAATTATTTTTAATGAAGAGGCATAAAGATGTTGACCATCAAAAGTGTTGTTATTATGGAATCAATATTGTTAACAAGTCTATTCAAGATGCTAGTTTCTTTTATGAATCAGGCATGCTTTCAATCATTAAAACACAAACATGGCAATGGCAGGATTCTCCTAATATTGGGAATGTTAAACCAGTTAATAATTTCTTATAAAATAGTCACCAAAAGCTTGCTTTCATATTTTTACTCAAATAATGCGCATAGGATCATATATAAAAAATATTTACTAAGAGGATAAACTGAAACAAAAATCATATTGAAAAGGATTTGTTACAAAAAGGGAAAATGCAGCTTACATTCTTGACATTTGCAGATCCTGTATAATGAAGCAAATTATATTTAGCTTAAAGGTTTGTTTTTAAAGAGAAAATATAAAATTCATTACCTAGTTACATGTCCCAAATCACAGACCGCTCTGATTACACAATGCTTATTTGTTTTACCTGATTGATCAGCAGATCACACATCTGCTGATCAATCCATTTTTTTTTTTTTGCAGAATACAGCCATCTATAAAAGACAAAATATAGATTGTAAAAAAAATGACACCATTAAAAGGTGAACGTGTGCCAAATGTTTTACTATGGCAGTAGAAAGTGCCCTTTCAGCAGCTTTTCACAAGTGACGAAGAAAACATTATTTAAATCTCTCAGCAAATTACATTAAAATATTATAAAGTCCATGAAATCTTTAACCATTCGTAAGGCAACCTTCAATACACTGAAAAGATTTTCATACAATCGGCTTTGGTATTAACTATAATTTCATCGCTCAAACTAAAATTATGGTATAGAAATTGGATCTAATTCAAGTTGAAGTGCAAATCCATTGTGGTGTGCAGTGCACATACAGAGCAAATTTAGCGAGAACCACAGCAAACCAACCAATTAATTCATTGGGGATGTACCAGCTAGCAACAGGCATCGGGTATGGGCCGAGAACTGGTGCACTGAAGGCTTGGACAGCTTGATCAGTAAGCTCTGACCTTAGTTAAAGACCCTGAGCCAGGGTGGGAACAAGGAAACCATGCTGGGCGAAAGCAATAGACAGAAGCTTGATGCTTTAATAACATAGACAATAGGTGCAGGAGTCGGCCATTCGACCTTTCGAGCCAGCGCTGACATTCAATATGATCATGGCTGATCATCCAAAATCAGTACCCCGTTCCTGCTTTCATCCCATACCCCTTGATTCCGTTAGCCCGAAGAGCTCTCTCTTGAAAACGTCCAGTGAATTGGCCTCCACTGTCTTCTGTAGTTGTTTGTTGCTCTCTACTTTTATTTAAACGTCGCTGCATTATGATCAGCACAAGACCTTGCTTTTTTGGCTGGTGTCCACGGAGTTTCCTTTCAGGGCCTTTGGTTTGGCAGAAGCTCATCTGAAGAACTAGTTTGCGGTATGCAAGCAGTCTGTTAGACCATTTTCACAAAAGGTTCAGAAAGTGTCCATTGTACAAGCAAAGAGGAAACCTAGGAGGAATTTTCAAGCATGCAATCTGTAGTTGCAGTGTATCTTGGTCTGCTGTTTGCTGCCAGTGCATTTCTCGAGGAGAATGAGTGTGCACATGATGCAAGATATATTGAATCACGTTTACAAGTTATAGGAGTAGAATTGGTAATTCAGCCCATCGAGTCCACTCTGCCATTCAATCACGCCTGATCTCTGCCTCCTAATCCCATTCTCCTGCCTTCTCCCCATAACCCTTGACACCTGTTCTAATCAAGAATTTGTTTATCTCTGCCTTAAAAATATCCCCTGACCTGGCCTCCACAGTCCTCCGTGGCAATGAGTTCGACAGATTAACTGCCCTCTGACTAAAGAAGTTCCTCCTCACCTCTTTTCTAAAAGAGCGCCCTTTAACTCTGAGGCTATGACCTCTGGTCCTAGACTCTCCCATCAGCAGAAACATCCTTTCCACATCCACTTACCTTTCATTATTCTGTAAGTTTCAATGAGGTCCCCCCTTCAACATTCGAAGCTCCAGCGAGTACAAGCCCAGCGCTGTCAAACGCTCATCACATGCTAACCGATTCATTCCTGAAATCATTCTTGTAAACCTCCTCTGGATCCTGTCCTGAGCCAGCACAACCTTCCTCAGATATGGTGCCCAAATTTGCACACAGTCCTTAAAGAGTCATGAGCAATTGTTAATTTGGCCATAGTGTCTGAAGAAATATATATTTTAAATGAATTGAAATGCTCTGTAATTGCATTGATAACTATCTAAAATTATTCTTCCACAGGTATGAATTCAGATGGCTTCATAGAGGGCCTTCTACAGTTGTACAGAGCCCTAGTTAGACCACACCTGGAGTATTGTGTGCAGTTTTGGTCCCCTAATTTGAGGAAGGACATTCTTGCTATTGAGGGTGTGCAGCGTAGTTTTACAAGGTTAATTCCCAGGATGGCGGGACTGTCATATGCTGAGAGAATGGAGCGGCTGGGCTAGTACACTCTGGAGTTTAGAAGGATGAGAGGGAATTTTATTGAAACATATAAGATTATTAAGGGTTTGGACACGCTAGAGGCAGGAAACATGTTGTCGATGTTGGGGGAGTCCAGAACCAGTGGCCACAGTTTAAGAATAAGGGGTAAGCCATTTAGAACGGAGACGAGGAAACACTTTTTCTCACAGAGAGTTGTGAATCTGTGGAATTGTCTGCCTCAGAGGTCGGTGGAGGCCGGTTCTCTGGATACTTTCAAGAGAGAGCTAGATTGGGCTCTTAAAGATAGCGGAGTCAGAGGATATGGGGAGAAGGGAGGAATGGGGTACTGATTGGGGATGATCAGCCATGATCACACTGAATGGCTCGAAGGGCCGAATGGCCTACTCCTGCACCTATTGTCTATTGTCTAAAATGCACTGATGAATAATTAGTTTGAGTTATGAGGTTAGTTTATCGTCATGTGTACCGAGGTACAGTGAAAAGCTTTTGTAAGTCTCCATCTCACTTCATTCTCAGCTAGGGTCACCCCAAAGAGATAGACCAATGATAGAAAGACCCAATGAGACTGAGCAGTTATAATATATGCTACATTAAAATCCCGTTTCATCACAAATACAAAATGGTTTAGAGTTTGGTAAAATATATTACTTAAAGAGAGAGTAAGTAGACGAAATCAGCAGAAACAAGCGTGTAGGAAGGAACCGCAGAGGCTGGTTCAAACCAAAGATAGCCACAAGATTCTGGAGTAAAGGGCCTGTCCCACTTGCCGATTTTTTCGGCGACTGCTGACGTCCTATCAGTGTCGCCAAAAGATTTTGAACATTTCAATATCCAGCGGCGACAAAAAAATGTTAGGACACTTGAAAAACACTGCGCGTCATACGTCATCACGCCCTCATCACAACGCATCCCGCCGCAAATTTTTCAATGACCTGATACGTCAGTCATTGATGCCGGCAGTCGCTGAAACAAATCGCCAAGAGGGACAGGCCCTTTTCTCAGCGGGACTGGCAGCATCTCTGGATAGAAGGAATGGTGACGTTTCGGGGAAGAAGTGTCTCACCCGAAACGTCACCCATTCCTTCTCTCCAGAGATACTACCCGTCCCGCTGAGTTGCTCCAGCATTTTGCGTCTCTCTTCGGCAGAATCAAGTGTGCACTGAAATGATTTTTTACAACAAAGGTAGCATAACTACAGTTTTATTTCAGCCATAACACAAGATGCCACGTTGAGAATATCATATGCGTTCCAAAATTTCAGAGTAGGAATAATTAAGAATATTAACCCAAGTACTAAAATCTAATTAAAACTGCACCCACTTTCACTTTTCAGAATCGCTGTTAATCGATGGGAGTCAAAGTTCAGGCAGTTCTGAAATATTTTAACAGCATAATAGTAAAAATTGTATACTGCTACTTGATGAAGGAAAGTTTACCCCAGCTGTTCAATCAGTCTCTTAAATTTTTAATTTTCATTCAATCATCATTAAATGGAGAACAGTTAATGGGCCATGTACACAGCATCCCATATATGTGCCTTGCTTTGCTCAACATGCCTGCAGAAGATTTAATTGAAAATAGCCTCCAATATAATAAAGAAAATGTATTATGTATACTTCTGATGACAGGATAAATGATGTAATTAATAGAATATTCTGAGAATATTGATTTACAAGTTGCACAACATAATCAATGGTTAGGAGCGTATATATATATATAAAATATATACACATACGGTGCAATAATTAATTTTGTTAAATGGCTACAGCAACACATCGAATGCATGTTTCGAGATGTTGTGATTGAAGTTACTTTAAAGTATGGCATCGTGAAGGAAATGATCGGCTAAGCATTATGTCGGGATGCCGCTCTTAAGTCTGAAGTGCGACAAAAAACCTCAAATGGTTACTGAAAATGAAAATGCATCCAAATGATATTCCTGGAGAATATCCAAGGCATTTTTCACAGCACCAGCTACAAGAATACTGACTATCAAATCAGTACCACCAAGATAGGCAGTCTAATGTCACAAATCTAGAGATGAAGTGGTGACTGGGTCTGAATTACACTATGCGTAATAATGGTCTCTTTTCAATATCCTGTCTTTGTAGGGTCTGAGACCAGCTTGTTTCTACTGAACAGTTTTTTTCAACTGTTTATTTAGTTTACATACACAGATGTGCACTCTGCAGTGTGGAGCAGACAAATCCTTTGGGCAGAATTGGCTATACATCAGAACGAAGCAAAAGGGTGCAAATTAGATTCTAATGAGAAAACATCAGTCGCTCCTGATGATTTCACCATTCACTGATTCACTCCTAATGAAGACACACTCTATCCAGAGTGCTCTTGAACTGTCAGAGGTCAAAATGAATTCAAAAAGCCAAAAGCAAATCAAGACAAATCGGAAGCACAAAGAAATCTTTTTTTTTTTCCGAGTGGTGTGGGCAATTAAAGTAATTGGACAAAGAGACAACTCCTATCAATGGCGACTGAAATTAAACTGCCACTGTTGTAACAGGTTAGATGAAAATCAGATTTTAATGTATGCTTCCTCATGTCATCGTGTTTTGTCAGGACATCAAATAAAATTGAGAAGTACAAAATAACAAGCCCGAGAGAAAACCAGAGAGGATGACCTTTCTGATGTTGTTGGTTTACCATGTTCTGAAATATTTTAATAATAATGAAGTTGACTTCAGTAGCAAGGGTAAGTCATGCAAACAAATCACGCTTCATCCCTTTAAATATATCTTTCTCTTAAGTACAGGCATGCGTATAACTACTTGAGAAATTCCATGAATGCTGATGCAGTGCCATTAAAATCATCAACCGGAAACAACCGACTCAAGCCTCTTCCACAAATTCTTAATTTTAACACATCAGCTCAGGAATCATGATGATCGCAATAACACATTTTGCTTTTGATGACTAGAAATACAATCAAATTTATTTATTTGAAAAATGCCACGCTGTTTTACACCTTAGATTTTCTTCACAGTTCTGGGTGAGATGGCTAAAAATCCAATCTGTAAATATTTCTTTGTTAATTCCCTTCAGAATTTTTAATGAACTAAACATTAAATATGGCAACGAGCAATTTCACTGCCTAAGGTAACCAAAGGGGAATGATTTCCAGGTAAACTTGGTTTGTTTTACTAGTATCTATCTTGCATTGGTTTACAAACAGATATAAATCGCTCAGATACAAGATTTGGATTTTAATTCCAGCCCAAGTAAACAGAATATTTCAAGCAAGAGGTTTCAGTGAAAAAACACATATGCATGCATTTAATAATCTCCCAAAACAAACAACAATCTTTCTCCCAAAGGTCATTTTTGTTTTCTTTTGAACAAACAAGCCACTAAAAGGAACCAGCTAAGCCTTTCACCTAAAAACAACATATTTAGTTAGTGCTGTCAGAACTTTCCCACAGTCAGCTCGAGCTACCCGCAGGTGTTTACACCAATTTTGAAAGGGAAAACACAGGCTATATTTGTTTTAACATCTTATCTCACAGCGCTCAGATGTTTAGAGGCTCGAAAGTTGCAGACAAAATGCATACCAAAAAATTCACTAAACAAATGGCAATATTCCAATTAATCCTCTTCTTTCCCATCCTTCTCCATTCGTGCTCCTGTGCCGTTTGTTTTATTAACACCTCCCTTCAGAGTTCGAGGCAGACTATTCTCTGGTGAATGGTGTTACATTGTGTGGCACTCACTTCAGACTATATCTCAATTTTTTTTTAAAAAGCATGTTCAACAGCACTTCTTCCTATCATGTGGGCAGATGATTTATGGTTTATCCATTCTGCAAGGTTATGCAACGCTGCATGCCTTCAGAAGTATTATTTGAGTCAGTTGAGATTTAATTAAGATCACAACTCTTAAAATCCCTGCCCCATGAAAATTCACAGAAGACAATACACAATACATCCACCCCGGTGCAACACTACAGAACAGATTGTTTTCATTCCAATCTTTGTAACAACACAGGCTAATCCTAGTTTCCATGACGACAGACAAAAGTTGACAAATTTTGTTTTGTTTAACATTCTGTTGCTGTTGCTTACAGTCCCATCAATTAAAATATGCACGCAGAATGACAGCCAAAGAAAATATCAGCCCCAGTCCTACTGTGCAGATGCACCACTCAGGAGTGTAATATATGGTTGCCTATGTCATGGCATTGGAATGACAGGTGCTTGCAGTCTCTCTGCTTGACAGGCCACTGCACAAATAACTGCCTTTCCTGAAAGGGCTAATGCACTACTAATGAACAATAAATCAACTTTGATTATAAACTGTCAGACAAATCAGTTCTCAGTTCAGCACTCTGAGATTCTGTGCCAACTCAGCTGCGCATTGCTGGAATACATCACCCACATTTAGCTCTGCTCACACAACGTACGGAAATTTCAACGCGAACGTCAAAACTAAAAATCAAGAACGGGGTCCCTTTCCTCCCCCAAGGAGAGAAGATTTCGTCCACCACACAAACGGCTGCCAAACTGAGGGTTCGGCTAAATCCTTTAACCACAATCCTCCATCCATCAAAACAATGTATTTATTATCTTAGTGGTGATTTAAAAGCTCTCTGTATCAATAGCAATCTCTTCTAGATAAGATTAGTGCACACAGCAACCTGTAGCTTGGGTTTCAGATACCTCACAAATGATAGAAATTTGAAAGGGGAAGTTACTTCAAAAGACAAAACTTTCATCTAACAGAGCATACTGTACACATCCAGTGAAAGCAAACTTGTAAAAATATCTCCTGTAGGCTTTGATAGGATAATCTACTTTATAACAGCAAATGTTGTGGAGACACTAGAGAACATGTGACTCATTTGTCAACTAATCAATAGCTTTTCAAGTGACTTTTAAACCACTGGGAACTCTTCTAGTTAACGCAAGCTAAGATGTGGCATCTCACTCTCGTGTGAAGAGCCCAGAAAGATTTCTTCTACAGATCAATCGCAGCAACACCTAAACAGTGTGCAGTTTTCAAAATTACCACCCTCCCATTACTTCATTTCCTGAGAGCTTCCTTGACGATGACAACATCCCATTCGAATCTAAACACTGCAAGGTTGGCATTCAAGTTGCTCGCATCTTACCACCTATTGGACTCTGCAGGAATGTGCCTGTTCAGTGTCCAAATAAACCATTCTGCACTGCGAGAATGTATGACATATAAAATATGCGTTCAAGCCAGCCCGGCCGTTTTCACTATTGTTTCATAGTGCACGACAATGTAAAGATATTGAAATATTTACAACACTTGTGGCTGGTTACAAAAATATTCCAGGATGTCCCAGTTTTATGAATCTAATATGTTACAAATGACCATTAAATGCAGCATAAATTAATTATCGCAAGATCTGCTCCTGCTGGCGAAAGACGCCGTAAATGACAATGGTTTCAATGATGAAAAGAGCTTTTAAAGCAAGCTGATGAATAAAGTAGTAACGATGATAGAACATTGCAGGGAGTAAGTTGTGCCGCTCTTCTCCCCAGATAAATTAAATTGTCAGTTCTACAGAGGAGAGGTACTAAAATTGCGGAATCAATTGTATTGACAAACCTGACAAACTCCATTTAGCTGCCGCGGTAAACAGAGTGGTGGGCCATGAAGCACTAATAAGCCTCCTGTACAAACTGAGCTTTCTGCAGTTGCAGACAGATTACAGCTGCAGGGGTGAGCAGCGACTGACATGATATAAAGTCAGTCAGCCACACCCTGCTCACCAATGCCAACTACTCACCATCATTAATCCAGGAGATTCAGATCCTTCATGCAGTGGCCCTCCCTCTTTTATTGCGATGACAGGTGAACTGAAGTCCTTTCGGAAGCGACTTCACAGTCAATTGTTTGCGGAAAAAAAGTCTATCTTATTTTCCTCAAAGATAAGTCTGTGTTAATTCCTGCTTTGCAGTTTGGTCTATTAACGTCAATCAGCCACAACTCGTGCTAGGTTGATCTCTCAGCAACAATGTACTGAGAGATCTGAACTATAAGCGCTTTTATTGAAAAATAATCGATGCTGCAATTTTTATGTCATGTTGTCCCCACTTCCTGTTTGCTGAATATATTTGTGAATGAACATTCGTTAAAAACAATGTTTTTTTCCTATGCCAAATTCTTTGTTTTGCATGCCCAACTTGCAAAAACACACCAATGGTTGAGATAGTTCACACGTGTGTATGCTTACGTGGAATTTTAGAGGTGTACTCTTGTGTTTTAACTGATTCATACACTGCTACGGCTTTGAATGAACATTTATTCATGCTACCTCGGTCCTATTGATATGCCCTTGAAAAGCATCACGCCAAATTATCGCATTAAGATCATTTAAAACATTAATGTGAACAATATGCAGAGTATTGTTACTCGTCTTTTTGCCAATATCGTACTTATATAGATGACTTTTCTTTTCCTCCCACATATCGCCCTGGGAACAAAATGTAGTTCCAGGGCTGGAACTAACATTAAAATCTTGCTAAATGCATAACTGATTTGGACTTAGGAATTAAATGAATAATTCTGTCTTCTCATATTGCAAAAGTATTTGTTTTTGTTCTTGATTCCCGTTTGAGCCAGGCTGTCTCTACACTGGAAATTATTAAATATTGTGTCCTGTTGGGCAGCTTGTAGCCACCTGCTAGCAATAATGTCACTATTAGAGACCTGGAGGTCTCTGTTCATCCTCATCAGCATGAGTTGGTGTGCTGTACTGGGGCACCACAGGCACACTTACAGAAATAACGTCAGCCACAAATGGACAATTTTTCCGCTGCCGGCTCCTATGCAAAATTTATCGTTTATTTCAGAGAGCTGACAAAAGTTTAGACCGATGAATATGAGAATGTGTCGACAGTCCAGGAGAGTATGCACAGGAAGTCAGTCTACAGGAACGCACTCTCACAAATATAGTCCGCAAGCCAGTTCATTAGGACGGAGATGACATGGTCTTATTTTTCTCTCTCAGACAGCTCGCAACCATTGGAACTCCCTTCACATGTCGGCAGAAGTCGAGTTTTTGAATTGTTTTTAAGACCAAGGTAAATAGATCTTGATAAGCAAGGAGTGGAAAATCACCATGGATAGATCGGAATACAGAGGTGAGGCTACAAGCAGATCAGTCAAGATCTTAAATAGGAATGGGAGACCTACTCCTTCTCATAATTAGCTTGTTTATATGTATTTTTTTTTAATGCTCACCAACCCACCAAATGCCCAAATGCAAGATGAGTTCATAAATTCATCAAGTCTACTCCACTATTCAATCATGGCTGATCTATTTTTCCCTCTCAACTCCATTCACCTGCCCCCTCCTCACTCCTCATAACCCCTGACACCCATATTAATCACAAATCTATCAATCTGCGCCTTAAAAATATCCAAATGACTTGGCCTGCACAGCTGTCCGTTGCGATGAATTCAACAGATTCACCTCCCTCTGACAAAATAAATTCCTCCTCATCTTCTTTCTAAAGGTACGTCCTTTTATTCTGAGGCTGAGGTCTCTGGTCCAAGACTCTTCCACTAGTGGAAACATCCTCTCCGTATCCACTCCATCCAAGCCTTTCACTATTCGGTAAGTTTCAATGCGGTCCACCCTCACCTATCTGGACTCCAGTGAGTACAGGCCCAGTGCAGCAAAAGGCTCTTCATATGTGAACCCAATCATTCCTGGGATCATTCTTGTAAACCTCCTCTAACGCCAGCACATCCTTCCTCAGGTATGAGGCCCACGACTACTCACAATATTCCAAATGTAGTCTGACGTCTCAGCATTATATACCTGATCTGATCTGACCTTGAGGGGAACACCAAGAAAGAACTACCTCTAGAAAACTGGCTTTGTCTCAATAGTTGCCCTTTACTTAACTTTCCGAACAAAAGTCAAACCCTGTCACTTCACTCACTCTGTTGAATAACCAAGTAAACCTTTTTTGTTAAGAAGGAAAAAATATCTAGAAATAATAGCTAACAAATCATCACAAACGTTTGGCATTAAAAATCTTTTGTCCATTCTGAGAGATGATTCAGGTTGGTGGCACGGTGGCGCAGCAGTAGAGTTGCTGCTTCACAGTGCCAGAGACCCGGGTTCAATCCTGACCATGGGTGCTGTCTGTATGGAATATATACGTTCTCCCTGTGGCCGCGTGGGTTTTCTCCAGGTGCTCCGGTTTCTTCCCACACTCCAAACACGTGCAGGTTTGTAGGTTAATTTGGCTTGTGTAAATTGTCCCTGGAGTGTAGGATCGAACCAGTGTACGGGTGATTGGTGGTTGGCACAGACTTGGTGAGCCGAAGGACCTGTTTCCATGCTGTATCTCTAAACCAAAGGTTAGCCAGCGGTCGTGGATCCAATTGCCGAGATGGGATATTTATAAAAAGAGAGTGCGAACTGGGAAAGGAGAAAGTGTTTGGTTGGTGTCAGGACCTGCATAGGCCAAGTAAGGAGTAAGAGAGTCAGTAACCTTGGGGCTCAATGGAAAATACCAGGGGTGTGAGATATGGGGCTAGTGTGGAAGGGGAGGGTAGGTGGCTGGTGGGATGTGGATGTAAGCATTTAATTGACTCATCTGGCAATGTCCCACACCCGCAATGTACTGTAAACTCCAGCTTGTTTCGGAAGGACTCAATTTACTCTGGGTTTCCCTTGCGATACTTTAAAAGGAATGACACAGAGGGAATAACATAGTCTCTTGCACCCAACGTGAGAATGTTCAGAGATTCAAGGGTGACTCACTCATGCCATAAACTATCTGATCAAATTCCAAAGTGATTCCAACATTGTTAAGGGCTCGGACACGCTAGAGGCAGGAAACATTTTCCCGATGTTGGGGGAGTCCAGAACCAGGGGTCCACAATTTAAGAATAAGGAGGAGGCCATTTAGAACGGAGACGAGGAAACACTTTTTCTCACAGAGAGTGGTGAGTCTGTGGAATTCTCTGCCTCAGAGGGCGGTGGAGGCAGGTTCTCTGGATGCTTTCAAGAGGGAGCTAGATAGGGCTCTTAAAAATAGCAGAGTCAGGGGATATGGGGAGAAGGCAGGGGATGATCAGCCATGATCACATTCAATGGCGGTGCTGGCTCGAAGGGCCGAATGGCCTACTCCTGCACCTATTGTCTATTGTGATACAAAATCACCCGTAAATCCCTCAGTTAAAACAAAAACTTGTTTCAACTGGGAAAAAAATCATTATGCAATTAGCTTTCTGGGCATCTGTTTTGTCAGTTTTATTTCCGTGTCTGTCTGCTTATGTGCTCTACTCCTGGCCCCCAAATAAGCAAGACGTTTAATCATTTTGCATCACTAACTTACTAACCAATAGTCTCTGATGGATAATATAAGAATTACTGGACAGTGAAGAGCTTTGCTCAAGTTTCCTTTATTGGATGTTTTTGTGGAGATTTGAATTAGGAGTGAAAGCATCCAAGATGAAGGATTTTGGAATCATTTTGCTTATGTCTAGACCATTAAGCAGTAACTCAAATATGTACTGTAAAAACCACAAATGATGTTTTAATATTTAACACTATTGTGCTGAGATCATAATCTGCATTTTACTTATTCATTTAAGACTTAACATTGCCTTTAACAATGATGGAGAGATTTGTGTGTAGTACGTGTTGGAAAAATTGTAAACCTGAAAACAAAGAAATAACTTACAATTCTGCTTCTGAAATGTTTACAAATTAAAGGGAACACACATTAATTTGAGCCAAGCAATTTGATCTGGCCAGGCATACTGCAGCAGGTGTAAACCAGAAGACCATGGATTTAGATCACAGCTTGAGTTGTGCACTTTGGAGGTCTGGAGAGAGAGTGTGAATCCCCCTTGTACACAACCAGGTACGTGATATTGTAAATCCTGGCCAGATTGGAGGGGATAGGCCTCTAAAATTGGGTAAAAGCTTCAGGGCTACTGGGATATTTGGTCAATTTGAAAGTGCTCTCTGGAACTGGGACAAGTTTGTCTAGAGGCTAGATCCAAGCTGCAGGAAAAGAATAAGAACATCTGCACACCCTGTCAATTAGGTGCAAAATGCACAGAATGGATTGGATGACTGCAAACCAGACATACACCTTGTAAATAATTGTAAATAATGTTGCAGAGTTCTACTTTGCCGAGTGTTGATTGGATGAGGTATTGAGTCTTGTCTGGTTTTCTTGCAGATCAGGGTAAATGTTGCTGTATTTGCTTCCTCCGAGAGGTCCTGTTTGTATACAATGTATTAGCTGCTGTGTTATTCGGTTAGGGAAATATCTGTTATGTAAGTGGATTGTAAAGAGACCACCCCCATGTGGTTCGGCCCCTCAAGGTCCAGGGACCTATAAAAGTCCGCTGCCATGAGGTCCTGTGTCGATCTTAGGACTGCGTGACCTTCTGGAGTGTCTCTGTTTGAGCGAGGCCTAGAGGGCTTGAACAGGCATATACGAGGACCGAACCCACGGTGGTTAGGGACAGTGGTGGGAACTGTAATTGTGTTTTGTCAAAATAAAGATTAGTTGATCAAGTGCTTGATTCAGTGGTTTTTGACTGAAACTAGACTGGGGGGAAGCTTAGAACGTGCAATTTACAATATGACTGGGCATAAAACTCCAAACACTTGTTCCAACAGAGATCAAAATCTGTAATTAGACTTTATGGATCTTTAATTATTGGACTTTAGAAACATAGGTGCAGGAGTAGGCCATTTGGCCCTTCGAGCCAGCACCGCCATTCAATATGATTCAATAAATCAGTACCCCTTTCCTGCTTTCTCCCCATAATCCCTTGATTCCGTTAGCCCCAAGAGCTACAGGGTGTATATCTAACTCTCTTTGTCTTGCACTAACATTATACCCTTTAACATTATACCCTTTAACCTGTATCTGTACACTGTGATTTGTAGTAATGTACAATCTTTTAGGAGACCAAAACTGCACACAGTACTCCAGGTGTGGTCTCACCCGGGCCCTGTACAACTGCAGAAGGACCTCTTTACTCCTATACTCAAATCCTCTCGCTATGAAGGCCAACATGCTATTAGCTTGAAACTCAATGTGACCAGTTCCTCCCAGGGTGACTCATGCCATGCAGTACGTGATATAAGGAATGTCACTGAAGCTCTCTATTCAGAGAGAGATCAAAATCTCATTCTCTACCCAGGACCAGCACGTATCATTTAACTAAGCTCGGAAGCAGCGAGTTTATGCACTACCTGCAAGACTAGCAATGAGTGCTTGATTCTTGCATTCTTTGATCCCACTGTGCCTGCATGTGTGAGCTGTGCAATAAGAATGTCACTGTGCAGTGCACACATGACAATAGAGCACCAATGAATCATTAAACTCTTTTGGTGAGAGGTCGGGAGAGTTTAAATGAGGAAACCCACGCAGGTCACGGGGAGAACGTACAAACTACGCTACAGACAAGCATCCGTAGTCAGGGTCGAACCTGGGTCTCTGGTGCTGTGAGTCTGCAACTCTACCTCTGTGCCACTGTGGCCTTTGATGTATCCTACAGCATTCAATACGATCATGGTTAATCCTCCATCTCAGTAATATATGCCCACTTTCCCTCCATGGGTCATCATGCCTTTGTGTCTAAAAATCTATCTAGTTCCTTCTGAGATATATTCTCCTACCTGACCTCCAATGCAAGAGAATTCCACAGGTTCACCAACTTCGGAGTGAGGGAATTCCTCCTTCTCTTAGTCCTAGATATCTCACCCAGTATCTTACCCCCTGATTAGGGTGGAAGATTGCAACCTTCACGTGGTCCACCCTGTTACAACGAATGCAATCAACCTGGCGTGCACAATTAAATAGTACAAGTTGTCCCACAACTTTAGGCTGTGCACGCCATACGCAGGAAGAAGAAGACCCCTGATTGAAGAGCATATCTCTCGCAGCTGACAAGAGTGACATTCTTATCATGTCCGGTTTGGATTTTGTATGTTTCAACGAAATTCCCTTTCATTCGTCTAAAGTCTGGCCTAGTAGACCTGAGTGCCCCCTCGTATGATGTCCTTGCAATCCCAGGAGTCAGTCTGGTGAACTTTGTTGTCCTCCCATATATCCTTTCTTACATAAGGTTACTCCTAAGATTGGGGCCAAAAACATTTCAATTTTGTATCACATCTGTTTGGTGTCTTGAGCTGTTGAGGCAAGAGTCAAGAAAAATATAAAACTTAAAACAACAAACAAATTATTATTCTTCCTCCCCTGCCAAACATGTCTGCAAAAAAAAAACTAAAGCTTTGAAGGGCTCTCAAATAAATGTTTACATTTACAACTTTTTTCCAAATATGAATAATAGTGCAATCCTTCCAGAACGACTACTGATACAACTTGAGTGCGCATTGTTTTTCATAGTACATATGTCAGACTCTGAGAAAAAATAATGATGACACTGAAAAACACACAAGAGTGAATGGTTTTGCAATGCCTTGTTTGGATAGGAAGATATTTATTATCAGTCATGACACTCTGTAGTTTTGAGATACAGCGCGGAAACAGGCTCTTCGGCCCACCTAGTTCGCACCGACCAGCGATCCCCGCACACTAACATCATCCTACACATACTCGGGACAATTTACATTTATACCAAGCCAATTAACCTACAAACCTGTATGTCTTTAGAGTGTGGGAGGAAACCAAAGATCTCAGAGAAGACCCACGTGGTCTGAAGAAGGATCTCGACCCGAAAAGCACCTATTTCTTTTTCTCCAGCGATACTGCCTGACCTGCTGAGTTACTCCGGCTTTTTGTGTCGATCTAAATGTCTCAATGGACCTGCCTTTGAGATCTTTGTGAGCAACTCCAGTATTTCTGCTGATACTTAATCTACACATAGCAAGTCTAAGCAACAACTATGTAGCTTGTACAAGTGCAGCACGTTGTACTGGAAGTAGGTTTGTGAGGCATCAGGGGTATGGACAAAGCTTTGAGGCAGTTTCCAAGGCTGAGCAAGTCAAGGAGGTTTAGGGCATCAACAGCATCCACTCATCCCAGACATACAATTCTCAGGGCAGATTTAAAACGCACACCCCCTTCCACCTCTTATTTTTTTTTAAGTGCATCGGCTCCTCGAGGCTGTTCAGCTGCTTCATCAATGACGTATTTACCATCACAAGATCAGAAGTGGAGATGTTTACTGATGAGGTCATACTCCATTCCACTCACAAACCCTTGTCACATGAAGCAGTTCATGTCTGCACATAGGCTGATAACTGCCAATTAACACTCGATGACCATGTTCAACAGGAGTCCAGCCATCTTTCCCCATTACATTCAAAGTGCATCACTTTCACTAGGTTTAGAGCAGTGGTTCCTAACCTTTTTTTGGCCATGCCCCACCTAATCACCTCTAAAATCCTGATGCCCCCCCCCCCCCCATATTTTAGCACGAGCAGACAAAGAAATAATTCTCAGAAAATGGAATTTACTCAAAATAACATCTGAAACATAAACTACATATGTTTACCTGATGCCCCCCTTAAAAATCAAATTGCCCCCCTGTGGGGCGTACGCCCCACGTTGGGAACCACTGGTTTAGAGGGATACGGGGCTAAACGCTGGCAGGTGAGACTAGAGTAGATGGGGCTTGTTGGTTGGCATGGGCAAGTTGGGCTGAAGGACCTGTTTCCATGCTCTATGGCCATATGAGCAATAACAATGGGGCTGCCAGTGATGCCCAGCTCCCGAAAAGTTAATAAATCACACAATCCTAGTTTTTGGATGTCCCAAGCTGTCAGACTAGGTGTGTAAATGCAGCTCTTCCTTCTGTTAAAAAAAAATACAAAGTGCTGGAGTAACTCAGTGGGTCAGGCAGCATCACTGGAGGTGATGCTTAGGGCAGGTTTGGAGGGATATGGACCAAGCGCAGGCAGGTGAGGCTAGTGTAGCTGGGACATGTTGGCCGGTGTGGGCAAGTTGGGCCTAAGGGACGGTTTCCACGCTGTATCACTCTATGACGAACATGGATAGGTGACATTTCAGGTCCATGTCCTCCAGAGATGCTGCCTGACCCGTTGAGTTACTCCGGCACTTTGTGTCCTTTTGTGCAAGACCAGCATCTGCAGTTCCTTGTCTCAACATTCTTCCTTCTGCTTCTTTCATTACCATTACGTTAATTTGGCTGATTTGCGAAATGCAGTTTGGATGAATCAGAAAAGAGCCTTTCATGAACTGTGACAAGATCAAATCTCACTATATTTTATATTTTCCATTGATTCCGTCGGCCTTCGTTAAAAAACAAATACAGACTGTTGTTGCAGGAAGAGGGGAGTGCGTGGAAGAATCTGGAACAAAGTTTTTAAAACTTGCTCAAAAACATATCCATAAAAAAAATATTTGTTCAACGCACCAAAACAATTCAGCTGTACATCTGCATAAATAATTATTTACTTTTTAATTGATAATATAAGTAAGGCAAAAAAAATAACTCTAATCAATACCATTTAGGAAAATGGGTGACGTTTGGTAGTTGAGGCCTTACCTCTAAAATGAATGAATAAACCCCAGCATCTTACTTTGAAATTGTTTCAGAAATAACCATCAATATTATATTAATCTGATCAAAGAGACACATGCTTATTATAAAGAATCATACCAACCCACGACAGGAAAATTCTTCATATCTCACACAAAGTGGACCTTTGTTCTCTTGGAATCGTGGCTTCCCTTCTCTTCTCTTTTTGAGAAATACACAAATGACTAAGCTCACATTTCATACAATGAATTATAATGAATGTTTCTGTCCATCAAGATAAGCAGCATTAAGCAATAATTAATACCTCAGCCAATAAACTGCAACAAAGCAACAAACAAGAATGTGATCACCCTGAGTTGCAGGCAGGAAAGTAATTACATGCAAAAGAACCTGTATCTTTTTTTAAATTATTATTGACTCTGATGTGCTGCAGAAAATAACTTAATAATATGCCGGTTTCGAAGGACAATGGCTGTAACAGGTGCTACAGTTTAAGGGTGTGTCCCTTTGAGCAACAATACTGTATCATGTTGAGTAAACACTGGGTGAATTCAGGAACTGATCAAGTAAGCGGTACAGGGTTCTGATGCATTTTGTTTCCGGAAAACGTTTGAGCTCTTACAATCCATTGCTCATTTATTTCCCCCTTTTAATGCAATAATTCAGATCATGTCACATCTGAATTGAGAGTTTTGATTTTTTTCTCTGCCACCGTGATGCAGCAGCTAGAGTTGCTGCCTCATCCCCCCCCCCCCCCCCCCGCCAAATCTGGGTTCAATCCCAGCCTCCGGTGGTGCTGTCTGTGTGGTGTTTGCATGTTGTCCCTGTGCACCATTTACCTCCAATTCCTCAAAGATAAAGCCTTCAATCTTTCCAATGGTGGAGAGAATGAAGAGAAGTGACCAGATTTTTTTTTTTTAATCACTTGACTTGTTTATCTTTCGGACTTGCAGGGTGCAGAGCACCAGTTGCGATTACTGTGCTTGGGTACAATTTGTTTTCATTATTAATGAAAATAATGAATTATGATATGCTATATTAGTACCGAGTAACGCGCTGTGTGTGGGATGAGCCACTGTACCATGCTGGTCATGATCTAGGCATCAGCCAGGTGTCTGGATACAGAGGGCTAGCACAACAGGCCCTGGATAAGTAGAGACTGAAGCCAGTGACTCAAGGAATTAGAAGACAGACACAAAATGTTGAAGTAGCGCAGCGGGACAGGCAGCATCTCTGCAGAGAAGGAATGGGTGACGTTTCGGGTCGAGGCCTTTCTTCAGACCGATGTCAGGGGAGAGGGAGATACATAGATAAGGAAGTGGAGTGCGAAAACAGGACAAAGGGGATGGAGATAAAGGCAAATGTCGAATAGATCATTGCCAGCTGGGAAAAGATAACAACACGGCAAACTGAGATAAACTGTAGTCCCACTAAAGCGACTTTTCGGCAACTATCTTCGACCTTCAAGCTCGAGGGCGCTTGCCTGAAAAACCTCGAGCTGGATCGACCGTCAGCGATGAAACCGCGAGCTGGATCGACCGTCAACACACTCACACACACACATCGCAAATACGGGGGCCAGGGAAAGTGGGGGAGCGCTGTCCGAAATTCACATCCGTGATGAACAGGAAGGTAAAAGACGACTGGCACAGTGTACGGTAAGTCCTTTAGAGAGCGCGGGGGGAGGGAGGAGGTGAGAGAAGTGGAGAAAGGGAGAGAGAAGGGTGTAGAAGGGGAGAGAAGGGGAAAGAAGGGGAGAGAAGGGGAGGGAAGGGGAGGGAAGGGGAGGGAAGGGGAGGGAAGGGGAGGGAAGGGAGGAGCAGGGGAGAGAAGGGAGTGAATGGGAGAGAAGGGGCAGAGGAAGGGAGAGACACAGGGAGGAGAAGGGGAGAGAAGGAGAATGAATGAAGGGAGAGCAGGGAGGAATGGGAGAGAAGGGAGGAGAAGAACGTGAGAGAAGAGAGGGAGGGAGAGAAGGGGAGAGAAGGGGAGAGAAGGGGTGAGAAGGGGTGAGAAGGGGTGAGAAGTGGTGAGAAGGGGGGAGAAGGAGTGGAGACACTTTTAAGAAGCCAGACAACTTTTAATAAAGTTTAGCGGGCCTTTAACATTATCGGCCGGTTTTCCTTGGTTCTGAAAACTCCAATGAGCCAATTAAAATGCCCGGTTAGCAAAGGAGATTGCCTACGGCTACCTCGACTGCCTAGCGACCCCACTCCACTGCACTACGTTCAAAAGAACCATGCCGACCAATTTATACTCGCGGAAAATTTTTCAGCATGCTTCCCTCAAGCATGAAGGAGAGTAACAGTGACCTCCTAGGACCACGTGTCGACCATGCTGCAAATTTGAGTCGGGCGCAAACTCTTCTAAACTCGCAAGTTAGGTCGCCGCAGTGGGACAGGCCCTTTAGAGTATCTCAGCACGTCAAACTGTATCTCACAGAGATGCCCTGGGATTCAGCAATACGCAAAATGCCCAGATTGTTACAGGCACCAGAGGATTCCTCTTGACTGTTAGCAAAGGAAGAGTTCTGAGGTTTTACAGTGTGATTCTCTGTGTGTTGTGGCTTTAACACCATGCCAGCCTTGGTTTAAAAGCACCACAGAAACAGCTCATTTGGGAGTATTTTGATTCTTTATAGCAGTGATTACACAAGTTCATAAATTGCAGGGGCCGATTACGGCCATTCGGCCCATCAAGTCTCCTACGCCATTCAATCATGACTGATCTATCTTCCCCTCCCAACCCCATTCTCCTGCCTTCTCCCCATAACCCCTAACACCAGTACTACTCAAGAATCTGGAAATCTCAGCATTAAAAACATCAATTGACTTTGCCACCACGGATAACACTCCAAAGGGTCTTCATTACCTATAATATATTTGGGAATATTCTGAGATTATGGAAGGTGCTAAATAAATTAACGTTATTGATTTGTTTTTCGTGTCACATATGCCACAGTTTGGCACCAGAGTGCAGTGCTGAACTACTATCTACCTCATTGGTGACCCTCGGACTATCCTTGATCGGACTTTGCAGGCTTTACCTTGCACTGAACGTTATTCCCTTATCAGGTATCTATGCACTTTAAATGGCTCGATTGTAATCATCTTGTCTTTCTGCTGACCGGTTAGCACGCGACAAAAGCTTTTCACTGTACCTCGGTACACGTGACAATAAACTGAACTCAACTGGCAGGAAATGGGATTGATGACATGCTCCCTGCACCTTAGCCAGCATTAAGAGGAGGAAGGCAGGCACAAAATGCTGGAGTAACTCAGCGGACCAGGCAGCATCTCTGGCCAAAAAGGTCTAAAGAAGGGTCTCGACCCAAAACGCCACCTATTCCTTTTCTCCCGAGGTGGCCCGCTGAGTTACACCAGCATTTTGTGTCTCTCTGCACTTCCTTCCTACACATTAAGAGGAGGAACTTGTGTTTGAGATATCAATTGTGAGGTTGTGGAATTTCATTCACTGGAGGCCTTTTGAGATGCATCAGCACTGACAGAAGGGGGGTATAAATGCGCTGAAATTGTGGTAGCAGGCCCTCCACCCCCCCCCCCCCCCCCTCCAGCGGGACCCCTTTCATTCTTGGCGGCCCACCACTGGGTCCTCCTCCCAACTCGGTAGCCCCCCTGACGGGAGTCTCTAGACTCTCGGCGGCCCACCTGCTGGGTCCCCCTACGTTCTCTGCGCCCCCCCCCCCCCCCCACTGTTACATTTCCCTTTCCCTCCCTCCTGGTTTTCAAGGTCCTTCCTTGTTTTTGACACCCCCCCCCTCACTCTCAGCGGCCCCCCTCCCTCTCGCCGGCCCCCATGCCTGGTTTACCATTGCAATGAAATATAGAGTTTCCGATGGACTTACAACTTGGAACGTGGTGACTCTTTGTGTACTACCGAGGTAAGGTCTGCTGTCTGATTTTACCAGATTGTATGCAAAACAAAGAATTTCACTGTGTCTAGGTACATGTGACAATAAAGTGTCGTTGAATCATTGATAAAATATCATTGATAGTAGCCAAACAGCTGCATGAAAATAAGATAATAAAAAAAAAACACAGTATAAGGGACAGTGATCAGTCTCAGGAAGAATTGCATTTAATATATTGATAAAACATGCAAATCTCCTTCGATGTTGCACATGACAATTTTGAGAATATGATCACTTTTGAGAATATGATCGCCTTTTTTTACCTTGTATTTTAATTTTGCTGTTTCTGTCCATGTTTATTTTGCTACATCTGTTCTGGGTTTATAACTATTCCACACTCATTGTTATCCATTCATTCATGTTGCTACTTTTTCTTCTTTGAATAACACAATCAATTTTTTTTTACGTTTCATTTTTATTACTTTATCATAAGATCATAAGTGATAGGAGTAGAATTAGCCATTTGGCCCATCAAGTCTACTCCGCCATTCAATCATGGCTGATCTATCTCTCCCTCCTCACTCCATTCTCCAGCCTTCTCCCCATAACCTCCGACACCCATACTAATCAAAAATCTATCTATCTCTGCCTTAAATATATCCACTGACTTAGCCTCCACAGCCTTCTGTGGTAAATAATTCCACATATTCACCACCCTCTGACTAAAGAAATTTCTCTTCATCTCGTTCCTAAAAGAACATCTTTCAATTTTGAGGCTATGACCTTTTGGTCCTAGTCTCTCCCACTAGTGGAAACATCCTCTCCACATCCACCCTATCCAAGCCTTTCACTATTCGGTAAGTTTCAATGATGTCCCCCTCAATCTTCAAAACTCCAGCGAGTACAGGCCCAGTGCCGACAAATGATCATCATAGGTTAACCTAATCATTCCTGAGATCATTCTTGTAAACCTCCTCTGGACCCTCTCCAGAGCCAGCACATCCTTCCTCAGATATGGTGCCCAAAATTGCTCACAATTATCCATAACCTGGTCCCCAATCATTATGTCTCCTGCCTTCCATGACCCTTCTAAAACCCTATCCCACCAACCACTCCAAAACGGCTATCAATCCTTCAACAAAAACAAGCTACAGGGAGAAGGTACACAAAAATGCTGGAGAAACTCAGCGGGTGCAGCAGCATCTATGGAGCGAAGGAAATAGGCGCCGTTTCGGGCCGAAACCCTTCTTCAGACTGATGGGGGGTAGAGGGGAGAAGGAAGGAAAAAGGGAGGAGGAGGAGCCCGAGGGCGGGGGGATGGGAGGAGACAGCTCGAGGGTTAAGGAAGGGGAGGAGACAGCAAGGGCTAGCAAAATTGGGAGAATTCAACGTTCATGCCATCCGGACGCAAGCAACCCAGGTGGAATATGAGGTGCTGTTCCTCCAATTTCCGGTGTTGCTCACTCTGGCAATGGAGGAGACCCAGGACTGAGAGGTCGGATTGGGAATGGGAGGGGGAGTTGAAGTGCTGAGCCACCGGGAGTTCAGGTAGGTTATTGTGGACTGAGCGGAGGTGTTCGGCGAAACGATCGCCCAACCTCCGATTAGTCTCCCCGATGTAAATCAGCTGACATCTAGAGCAGCGGATGCAGTAGATGAGGATGGAGGAGATACAGGTGAACCTTTGTCGCACCTGGAACGACTGCTTGGGACCTTGAATGGAGTCGAGGGGGGAGGTGAAGGGACAGGTGTTGCATTTCTTGCGGTTGCAACGGAAAGTGCCCGGGGAGGGGGTGGTACGGGAGGGAAGGGAAGAATCGACAAGGGAGTTGCGGAGGGAGCGGTCTTTGCGGAAGGCAGACATAGGGGGAGATGGGAAGATGTGGCGAGTGGTGGGGTCACGTTGGAGGTGGCGGAAATGGCGGAGGATTATGTGTTGTATTTGCCGGCTGGTGGGGTGAAAGGTGAGGACTAGGGGGACTCTGCCCTTGTTGCGAGTGCGGGGATGGGGAGAGAGAGCAGTGTTGCGGGGTATGGATGAGACCCTGGTGCGAGCCTCATCTATGGTGGCAGAGGGGAATCCCCGTTCCCTGAAGAACGAGGACATTTCCGATGCCCTGGTGTGGAACGTCTCATCCTGGGAACAGATGCGGCGTAGGCGGCCATGTGAGTCAGTTGGTTTGTAGTGTATGTCGGTCAGATGTCTGTCCCCTGCGATGGAGTTTTTTTGACGCGCCAGACTACCACGGCACCTCCCTTGTCGGCTGGTTTGATAACCCAATCTGGGTTTTTGCGGAGTGATTCAATGGCAGTGCGTTCAGGGGGGGAGAGATTGGAGTGAGACAGGGGAGTGGAGAAGTTGAGGCGGTTGACTTCGGCAGCTACAGGGAGGAGAAGGTTGTCAAATGTCAAAACACCAGGACCAGGATTTTGTAGAAGATTAGAGGATGGGTCTGTTGAAGTGAAGGCACGAAAAAAACAGACTTAGCAGATGAGACAACTGTGTGTGCAATTGAGTGGGTGGAGGGTACAGGGTGCGTCCAAGGCAAAATAATTCCCTCTATTCACCAGGAATGTATTAATGGTTTCGGCAGAGTTAACTAAGTAAATAACAATCGATTAAGTCACATACTTTCAAGTGAAGCACCAATAACAACTTCTGGGAGAAATACACACAGGATTGGTCATTCTACTCATAGTGTCATAGAGTGAAACAGTGTGGAAACTGGCCCGTCGGCCCAACTTGCCTGCAATGTCCCAGCTACACTAGTCCCACCTGCCTGCGCTTGGTCCATATCCCTCCAAACCTGCCCTATCCATGTCTAACTGGTTCTTCAACGATGGGATAGTTCCAGCCTCGACTACCTCCTCTGGCAGCTTGTTCCATACACCCACCACCCTTTGATGAAAAAGTTTCCCCTTGGATTCCTATTACATATTTTCCTCTTCACATTAAACCTATGTCCTCTGGTCCTCAATTCCCCCACATGCATTCCCATTGCTGATGGAAGTGGCGTAAAACCAACAGAAGTAGAGAAACTAGCTGGAAATGTCTCAATGCTTTTCATGAAGTCAACCAAACTTCTCCAGTGGTTTAGCCGAGGACAAATTAATATGAGAGAAATATTTGTTTGTTCCTTTGCTTTCTCCCTTCACCACTTGCCCCGTGTTTTTTTTCACACTTGCACAGAATTAAGTAGATACAAATAACTGCAAATGCAGGTTTAGAAAAAAAGACACAAAGTGTTGGAGTAACTCAGCGGGTCAGGCAGCATCTCTGGTGATAAAGGATAGGTAACGATTCGGTCTGAAACTTTACCTATTCATGGTCTCCAGAGATGCTGCCTGACTGGCTGAGTTACTCCAGCACTTTGTGCCTGCACAGAATTATAATACTCATCCACTATCTGTGCCAGAAGACAGCTGAGTATGGCGCCAAATCAGGTAAGATAAACACTCAACTTGTCTAGACCTCCAAGCTCGACTGAAAAGCAGTGAACACAAAATAAACAGACTCTCGGGTCAGGCTGTTCTAAAAATCCCCAAAATCTTTCATCCCAAGTGGAGGGAGGTGGCCTTAGTGTAAATTGCCAACTCCCTCATCCCAGAACCACAAAACAAATACAAAAACTCACCACTCGAACTTTGAGAAAAACAGTCTTGTTTAGTTTAATATAGGGATAGAGCGCAGTGACAGGCCCTTCGGCCCACCGAGTCCGCGCCGACCAGCGATCCCCGAACACTTAGACAGTCCTGCACACACCAGGGACAATTTACCAAAGGCACTTAACCTCCAAAACTGTATGGCTTTTGAGTTTGGGTGGAAACCGGAGCACCCGGGCAAAACCCACGCAGGTCACGGGTAGAATGTACAAACAGACAGCACCCGTGGTCAGGATCGAACCCGGGTCTCTGGCGCTGTAAGGCAGGAACTCTACCCCTGCACCACCGTGCCAAGCTAATGCGTCGCATTCCTCCCTTTTTTGTCCACAAAGAAACAAATCCCCTCTTAAAACATAATTTCCACAAACTGCCTGAATTCCACAGCCTAGGATTCCCTTCTCTATTTGTGGTCATAAATGGTGCTTTATTTAACCATTTAAAATAGCAACCCAATTATACGCTAGTGATTGCCTGAGCACATCTCCAGGTGTCGGGGATAAATGGCAGCTTCACGTCTGGGTAAACAAGTACATTCAGTGACTTTTGTCAAATTCACTGTAGACCCTGAAGTGATGAACACACTTCCTCAATATACCTCCCCCCTTGAAGTTTCTCCAGCACTTTTGTCTACCTTCGATTTTCCAGCATCTGCAGTTCCTTCTTAAGCCTATAGATGCAACATGACTTCCCGCCTCTTATACTAATTGCTCATCCCAGTGTTGTCACTTTCAGGCATCTATGGCTTTGGACCCCAAGTTCCCTATGAACATCAGTGCTGACTGATGTCTTGCCATCAACTGGATGTTTTTCTAATACATTTTTACTTTTAATGAAGCTGATTTGTAGATAATAACCCAAACCACATAACTGAACAGCTGGAGGAACTCAGCGGGACAGGCAGAATCTGTGGAGTGGCATCACCCTGAAGAAGGATCCCAACCCGAAATGTCACCTGTCCATTCCCTACATGTATGCTGCCTCACTCATTGAGTTCCTCCAGCACTGTTTTGCTCAAGATTCCAGCATCTGCAGTTCCCTGTGTCTCCACTGCTCCACTGCAAAATCTCCTCAAAGTATGGCTAGTTTACTTTAGAGAAACAGCACGGAAATAGGCCCTTTGGCCACTGAGTCCGGGCCGACTAGTGATCCCCAAACACGTACACGACCCTACACACACCAGGGTCAATTTTACATTTATACCAAGCCAATTAACCTACAAACCTGTATGTCTTTGGAGTGTGGGAGGAAACCGAAGATCTTAGAGAAACCCACGCAGGTCACAGGGTACAAATTATGTACAGACAGCACCCACATTTAGGATCGAACCCGGGACCCTGGAGCTGTAAGGCTGCAACTCAACTGCTGCGCCACCGTGCCGCACTTGAAGCCATTCTCCTCCTCTCGCCAACTGGGGTTCTGTGAGATCCTCTCTCACTGCCCCACCTCAGTGATTTCTGCTGCTCTCCTGCAGTTCGACCACGTTCTGACCCAGTCTCGCTCCGTCAGCCACGTCTCATCAACACTTGCCTTAAACGCAATCCTATCCCATCTGGCTTCCAGTCTGAAGAGGGGTCCTGACCCAAAACATTGTCTGTCCATCCCCTCCACAGGTGCTGCCTGACCCACTGAGTGCTTTGCTCAAGATTCCAGCATCCGCTGTTCCTTGTGTCTCCACATCACTTAATAAAATGATTGTTCTTCAGTTATCAAGAAAGAGGTCATGTCCTAAGAGCTGATTACATAAACAAAGTAGTCCTGTTCTTTGCAGCCTCTGGTGAACAATGTATGGTGTGACAGCTTGTTTATGGAAATAGACCTTGATAATTTATTTACAAAATTAATCTATGAAAAACGATGAGTGGATTGCAATAACCAAATTATATCAAAAATTCCTTTGTTAAGATCTATGCAAGGCGAAATTTACCAGAAGATGTCAATATTTGCATGTGTTATCCATTACACTCACTAGCTTTGTTGTGCTGGTGATTTGAATGTTAAATGTTGCTTAAACACATGCTGTTAAAACAATAGCCACGAGTTCAGAGTGGAAAATAACTGAGGTAAACTGATATGCGAACCTGTATGCATTTGCAAACTTCCAATTAGATTCTGTAATGGAACAACCCAAGATGGATTCAGAGTAACCAACGTGCGAGCCACCAGTAACATTGATATTGGTAAGAAATGGAGCTCATTGGAAATCGAACAAGTAATTTTAAAGCTTGTATTTTGACATTACTCCCCACTCCTCCCCAACGACCACCAAATCAGTGAGATCCAACGGTGGTGCTGGTCAACTCACTGCCTCACAACACCAGAAACTCGGGTTCGATGCTGACCTTAGGTGCTGTCTATGTGGAGTTTGCATGACCCCCTGAGACCGTTTTGGCTTCCTTCAGGCGCTCCGGTTTCCACCCCACATCACAAAGACATGCGGGTTTGTAAGTTATTTGTCCTCTGTAAAATTGCCCCTGTTGTGATCGGGCGGTCGATGGTCAACATGGAATTGGTGGGCCTTGCCCTTCTGTATATCCCAAGGTCATGGGTTACCTGCAGCAGGCATCTCAAAACTGTGGAGGATTGACACCAAAGCTATCTCTGAAAACCCCCCCCAAGTCAAATGGCAGGTTCGCCAATGTCGCTTCCCAAAATATCATCCCTAGCATTGACACACTAATCAGACTCAATAAACAGGCCAATTTTTTTTCATATGCCCCACATCAGAATTCAAAAACAAGGACTCAACCCATGAGTTCAACCATGGAAGTGATTGCCAGGTTGATAGAGGAAACAATATAAAGATGTTCTTCTTGAAAATATATATTATCCTAATTGTTTCACAGGAGTTCTAGGTGTACGACCACTCAAAAGAAGATTATTTGAGATGGTTGGCAGTCTGAAGAGGGGTACCGACCTGAAACCTCACCTATTCCTTTTCTCCAGATGCTGCCCGGCTCACTTAGTGACTTGTGTCTATCTTTGGTATGAATTAGCAGCCGCTGTTCCTTCCTGCACATTATTTGAGATGGTATTTATGAATCCTTTCAACAGGAGCACATGTTAGTGTAATAAGGTGTAGACATCTCAGTACCCAGCTAGCTGCCTACCCAGTCAAACATGTCATAGTCCCCACCTGTGGAAGAATCTGCAAGTCCTACATTGTTGCATTCAGTCACAGCAGAACCCAGAGTGCAGAAGCAAGCCATTTTCAATCCTGGTGGAACTGAGAAGGAGAGAGAGCGAGCAAGAGGGAGAGAGGGAATCAATTATCCTCACAAACATCTAAAAGATTTTTCAAGCAAGATTTCCCCTTCGTTAAGGCCATGACGACTCGGCCAAACTACATTATGGTTTTCTCTGCCATGATTACTTTAATTCATGGGTTCTATCATTTCCTTAGATTGACACAAAAAGCTGGAGTAACTCAGCGGGTCAGACAGCATCCCAAGAGAAAAGGAATAGGTGACATTTCAGGTCGAAGCCCTACTTCAAGCACGGTCTGTAGTTACCTGGTTTTATTCTCCCTCCTTTCTCGTAGAGAGATGTTTCATTTGTTACTTTCCAGTCTACCGGTACAGAATTCAGGGAATCTACTTTTTCAAATTCAATATCTCAGTCCTATATTATCAAAAATGTAGCCATGAACCAGAACCATCAGGTTAGTCACCAAATACTGGAAGTCGACCTAGATTTCAAGTCAAGTCAAGTTTATTCGTCACATACACATACGAGATGTGCAGTGAAATGAAAAGTGGCAATGCTCGCGGACTTTGTGCAAAAAGACAAACAAACAAACAACCAAACAAACTACAAACAGCATGTAACAGAATCACATATTCTTTTCTATATTAAATATTGTGGGCAGAAGGAAAAAGGGAAAAAACAGCAATTTTTTAAAAAGCAGTAGAGTGGTTCAGTAAAGTTAGTCCCTGGTGAGATAGGAGTTTACAGTCCGAATGGCCTCTGGGAAGAAACTCCTTCTCAACCTCTCCGTTCTCACAGCATAGTAACGGAGGCGTTTGCCTGGCCGTATTATATACATGCTTATTTTCGAAGTGGTTAGGACGAAGAGTTATTGAATGAATTTGAGACAGTTTCCTACAACAATAAGTCATTGAACCAAGAAGGGAAGGGGCTGTTTTAATATTCGTCAGCTCATGCAATGGGAGATGGATAATCACTAATCTGATGGGAAGGATGATTGTAAAACGACCAATTGTCGTAAAACATTGAGTTTGCGAGTCCAAAACTGATGCCTTAAATTTAAATAAAGCCAGTTACAAAGGCTTGGGGTGTGGGAACTTAAGACAAAAAGATATGACAATAGGTAAGCAATGGTAAACATAAAAATAACTGCCAGAAATTCTTAACTAATAATGCTCACTTTGAGAAATGACAAAAAAAAAGTATGTGGAATATTATTACATATCTGCAATTAAAGAAATTGTGAGCAAAGAGGATGGAGTTTTTGGATCAACACACACACACACAAACACTTCAATTAAAAACAACTAGCTGGTTGTCTGTGGTGTTGCTCGTGACAAATCAGAGGTTAACACATTAGGGGATTGCCGACTTTGTGTGACAGGGAAAGTTTCACAGGAAATAAAAGTGCCGTTTACAGGATGTTCACATTACATGCATGACTTCTAATAGATGAATGATGGATTATAAACTAACTGTGCTGAGAATGTAGATGGGTGTTTTGTTTTAAGAGTAAATAATCCAATTGTAGATTTGGAAAATGTAGTGATCACTCCTCCTGTAGTATATACCTCAAAACATTATCCCAAGTTAATCATTTTTAGTTTAGTTTAGTTTAGTTGTCACATGTGCCAAGGTACAGTGAAAAGCTTTTCTTCAAGCTAACCAGTCAGCGGAAAGACAATACATGATTACAATCGAGCCAATCACAATACATGATAAGGCAAGGCAATGACGTTTCGTGCAAGATAATGCCAGTAAAGTCCTATTAAAGATAGTCCGAGGGTCTTCAATGAGGTAGCTAGTAGTTCAGGACTGCTCTCTCGTTGTGGTTATATCATGAAAGTGATATCACTATAAATGGTATTGTGTCTAAATTAAAAGCATATTTTATGTCAGGACCATAGATTTTAAGCGCGGGGGCCAGGGCAAGCGGGGGAGCGCTGTCTGAAATTCCCATGGTACAAAGCCAAGGCGATAGACACACACCACGATGAACAGGAAAGTTGGCGCTGTAAATAAGACGGCTCCTAAGTCCTTTAAAAGAGGGGAGAAGGAGGGAGAAGGAGTGGAGACAACTTTTAAGAAGTCAGAAAACTTTTAATAAGCCAGAGATACACAGCTGTGAAGCTTGGCGGACATATAACATTACTGGTCGGTTATCCTTGGTTCTGAAAACTCCTGCTTACGTTTTTTTCCCCAATGAGCCAATGAAAATGACCGGTCAGCAAAGGCGATTAACTAAAACTACCTACGACTACCTCGACTACCCATAACTACATAGCAACCGCACTAACACTGCACCTACAACTACAGGATTATCGATTTTCTCCATGGCGACCAATTTCTGGTCGCAGAAAAACTTTCAACATGTAGAAAAATTTGCGGCGACCATACTGAGGACGCGACTAATTCCCAGAATGCGGGAACTCCTCGCGACCATGAAGGAGACTCACCAGAGACCATCAGCGAACATGTGGCGACCATACGGCGAGCGCAGTCTCCTGCACTTGCCTAAAAAGTCGCCCAAGTGGGACAGGCCCATTACTCAGTGGGACAGGCAAAATCTCCGGAGAGAAGGAATGGGTGACGTTTCGGGTCGAGACCCTTGTTCAGGAAGAAGGGTCTCGACCCGAAATGTCACCGATTCCTTCTCTCCAGAGATGCTGCCTGTCCCGCTGAGTTACTTTAGCATTTAGTGTCTACCTTACGTTCAAAGGAATTCCCAAATTGGTTTTAAGCAAAACACAAAGTGCTGGAGGAACTCAGCGGGTCAGGCAGCTTCTGGGGAGAGAATGGATGGAGACATTTTGTGTCGGAATCCTTCTTCAGACTGATTTGACTCCTCTCCATTCAGTCCATTGATGCTACCTAACCCACTGAGTTACTGCAGGGCCTTTAACTTGGTTTGCTCAAGATTCCAGCATCTGCAGTTCATTGTAACCCCAAATTGGCTTTGTTGGCTAGATCTGGATACTTGTATATCAGCAAATAATTTTTAGCATCCAATGCACTTTTAAAATTCCATATTGTGTCACGAGAGCTCTAATGAGATACTGATATTTCACATTATTGATTTATTTTTTTGGACAAGATTAAATTTGTCTCAAGTCTTTACTTCTGGTTTAGCCAATTTTATTCAAATGAAAACAATTATGCATCTTTTTCCATAAACATTTGTGAAAAGGTTATGTTTTATATTAGCTGTATGCTCATAACCTTATTTCAGCAGGTTACTTGAAATGTTGCCACTATTGAAAAAATAATGATCGGGTGAAATTTTGTTTTGTGTTTTGATGACTGGTTTCAGTTACAGGATCATCCACGTAATGGCACACCGAGTAAAAGCTTCACACAGTTTATTCAAAACAGCATAATGACATTAATTCAACTTATGATGGAAAACAGAATGCAATTAAGAACATCATGATTCAATTGAGCTTCCTTCACAGATACAATAAAGCATGTCTAAGATATATGAGCAAAGAATATCCTGAGTTTCAACTTCTCAGCTAGAACGATATGTGAGACACCAAAAGCAGTTTTTAGTTTCATCCCTCCCCAGTCCTAACAAGAGGGAAACACAAGTTCTTAAGTTCTAGGAGCAGAATAAGATCATTCGGCCCATTGGGTTGACTCTGCCATTCAATCATGGCTGATCTATCTTTCTCTCTCAACCCCATTTTCGTGCTTCACCCCATGACCTCTGACACCCGTACTAATCAAGAAGCTGTCAATCTCCATTGGCTTGGCCTCCACAGCCAAAACAAGTCAAGATGCTAGCAGCTTAAACCATTCGTTCAAGAAGGAACTGCAGATGCTGGAAAGTCGAAGGTAGACGATAGTGCCCGAGAAACTCAGCGGGTGCGACAGCATCTATGGAGCAAAGGAAATAGGCAACGTTTTGACCCGAAACGTTGCCTATTTCCTTCGCTCCATAGATGCTGCCGCACCCGCTGAGTTTCTCCAGCACTTTTGTCTACCAGCAGCTTAAACTATCTGACACTCCTTGTTAAAAAAACGCACCTGGGTAAATGATACATGAACTTCAGTTATGATAGCTACAACAAACTTCCTTTCATCGTTCTTTCACACAAGTACTGACTTTAAACCACAATCAAAGTAAAATACTTATTTTCTACAGCAACTTTCATATCCCTTTCAGATTATGCCACAGTGCTTTCCAGCTTGTGAGGAACTTTTCAGGTATGTGAACTGCAGATGCTGGTTTAAACCAAAGATAAACACAAAAAGCTGGAGTAAATCAGCAGGACAGGCAGCATCTCTGGAGAGAAGGAATGGGTGACATTTCGGGTCGAGACCTTTTTCAGACTGGTTAGGGATAAGGGAAACGAGAGATACAGACGGTGATGTGGGGAGATAAAGAACAACGAATGAAAGATATGCAATAAACTAATGATGATAAAGGAAACTGTCCATTGTAAGTAGACTGGAGAAACTCAGCGGGTGTGGCAGCATCTATGGAGCGAAGGAAATAGGCAACGTTTCAGCCCAAAATTTTGCCTATTTCCTTTGCTCCATAGATGCTGCCACACCCGCTGAGTTTCTCTGGCATTTTTGTCTACCTTCGATTTTCCAGCATCTGCAGTTCCTTCTTAAGCCATTGTCAGCTGTTTGTAAGATGAAAATAACAAGTTAGGGCGACTTGGGTGGGGGAGGAAAAAAGAGAGAGGGAATGCAGCGGCTGCCTGAAGTGAGAGGAATCAATATTCATACCACTGGGCTGTAAGCTGCCCAAGCGAAATATGAGATGCTGTTCCTCCAATTTGCGTTTAGCCTCACTCTGACAATGGAGGAGAGCGAGGACAGAAAGGTCTGTGTAGGAATTGGAAGGAAAATTAAAGTGTTCAGCAACCGGGAGATCAAGTTGGTTCACGCGGGCTGAGCGAAGGTGTTCAGCGAAACGATCGCCCAGTCTGCGTTTGGTCTCGACGATTTTTTAGAGTCCACATCTTGAACAATGGATACAGTAGATGTGGATGGAGGAGGTGCAAGTGAACCTCCGCCTAACCTGAAAGGACTGTCAGGATCCCTGGACAGAGTCGAGGGAGGAGGTATAGAGACAGGTGTAGCATCTTCTGCGGTTTCAGGGGAGGGTAGCTGGGGAGGGGGTGGTTTGGGCGCGAAGTGATGAGTTAACCAGGGAGTTGTGGAGGGAACAGTTTCTGCGGAAGTTGGAAAGGGGTGGAGATGGGAAAATGTGGCTAATGGTGGGATCCTGTTGGAGGTGGCAGAAATTTTGGAGGATTATGTGTTGTATGCGATGGCTGACGGGGTGGAAGGTAAGGACTACGGGGGACTCTGTCTCCATTACGACTAGAGGTAGGGGGATGAAGGGCGGAGCTGCGGGGTAGCGAAGAGGCACGAGTGAGGCCCTCATCTATAATGCGAGAGGAGAACCCCAATTCCCTAAAGAATGAGGACCACTCGAATGTTCCATACACCTGGAACATCTCATCTTGGGCGTAGATGTGGCATAGACGGAGGAGTTGGCAGTAGGGGATAGTCTTTGCAGGAAGCAGGGTGGGAAGAAGTGTAGTCGAGATAGTTGTGGGAGTCAGTGGGTTTGTAATAGACGTCAGTCAATAGTCTATTTCTTGTGATGGAGACTGTGAGATCAAGAAAGGGGAGGGAGGTGTCGGAGATGGTCCAAGTAAATTTGAGTGCAGGATGAAAATTGGTGGTGAAGTTGATGAAGTCCATGAGTTCTGCATGGGTGCAGGAGGTAGCACTGATGCAGTCATCAATGTAATGGAGTTAGAGTTTGGGGATAAGGCCAGTGTACGCCTGGAACAGGGATTGTTCAACGTGCCCTGCAAAGAGGTAGGCATAGCTGGGGCCCATGCGGGTGCTGGGAAACGATATAACTACTCCTTGGACTTCAAGGAAGTGGGAGGAGTCAAAGGAGAAGTTGTTAAGGGTGAGGACCAGCTCTGCTAGGCGGAGCAGTGTTAGTAGAGGGAAATTGGATGGTTCTGCGGTCGAGGAAGAAACGGAGAGCTTTAAGGCCTTCCAAGTGGGGGATGGAGGTGTAGAGTGACTGAACGTCCATGGTAAAGATGAGAGATTGGGGGCTCGGAAAGCGGAAGTAATTAAAGAGACGAAGGGCTTGTGAGGCATCTTGGACATAGGTCAGGAGATATTAGACCAGGGGGATAGGATGGAGTCGAGGTACGTGGAAATCATTTCTGTGGGATAGGAGCAGGCAGAAACAATGGGTCTGCCAGGGCAGTTGTGTTTGTGGAATTTTGGGAGAAGATTAAAAGGGACTGTGCGGGGCTGGGAAACAATAAGGTTGGAAGCTGAGGAAGGCAGAAAGCCTTTGATGAAATCAGTGATGAAAACATACTTTTCAGTTAAGTTTATTTTAGGAAAACTTTGATGCTCTCTGCACTGCACAAACTCCCGTGACAGAAAGATAAAACTAAAAATAATAATAACAGGTAATATTTTCAGTTTAGTTTAGAGAAACAGGCCCTTCAGCCCACTGAGTCCGCACCGACCAGCGATCCCCGCACATTAACACACACTAGGGACAATTTTTTACCAGGCCAATTAGCCTACAATCCTGTTCGTCTTTGGAGTGTTGGAGGAAACCGAAGATCTCGGAAAAAAGAAAACACACGCGATCATGGAAAGAACGTACAAACTCCGCACCGACAGCACCTGTAGTTGGGATGGAAACTGGGTCTCCGGTGCTGTCAGGAAGCAACTATACCGCTGCGCCACCATGCAACCCACGGTTTGCCTTCCAGAGGACCGCTCAGAAAACAAATTTTCCGATTTATTTCCCATTGGAGCGTGGCTTTTAATAAGTTACAGGGACATAGAGCTACACAGCATGGAAACAGGTCCTTGGGCCATGCCGATCAAGTTGCTAACCAAACTAGTCCCACTTGATTGGGCCTAGCCTATATGTCCCATGAAACGACCGCTATCCACATACCTGTTCAGGTGTCTTTTAAATGTCATAATTGTACTACCTGTATCACTTTCTCCAGCAGCTCATTCCATGAAGCCACCTGCCCTTCCTGTAAAAAGTTGCCTCTTAGGTCCTTTCTAAATCTTTTCCCTCTCACCTTAAACCTACACCCTCTAATTTTTCTCTCCTACCCCAGAGCAAAAACAGTGGCTATTCACCCGATCTAGTCCTCTCATGATTTCATACCTCTATAAGGGGTGGGAGATTACAACCTTCACGTGGTCCACCCTGTTTCGAGGAATGCAATCAACCTGGCATGCACAATCAAATAAAATCAAATAGAACAAGTTGTCCTGTAACTTTAGGCTGTGCACGCCATACACAAGAAGAAGATACCTCTATAAGGTCACCCCTCTGCTTCTTATCCTCCAGGGAAAAAATGACCCAGCCTATCCAAGCCCTCTAATCCTGGCTACATCCTTGTAAACCTTTGCTGCACCTTTTCTAGCTTCATGACATCCTTGCTATAGCTGAGCAACCACATCTGCGCACAAAGCTCCAAGCCTAGTCTCACTAACGTACATTTTCTACTTGACGTCCGAACCCCTGTACTTTAGGACCAACTATGCCGACTGTGCCAAATGCCTTCTTCGTTACCCTGTTTATCTGTATCGTACTTTCAGGAAACTCTACCTACACCCCCAGGTTTCCCTGCTCCACAATACTTTCCAGGGCCCGACTATTTAAATAGGTCCTGCCTTGGTTCAAATTAAATGCACCTCCTCGCACATGTCCAAGTTAAATCCCATCTGCTATTTACAATAGAATTAAGGGACCTTTATTTAACATTTCACTGGAAAGACTGCTCACTGGGAATGAAATATTTCCCCCCTGTTCAAAGCTGGGAAATTCCTCAAAGATTCACCCGAGTGGCCGCTGTGATTTCAATGGAGGTGTGATTGGCAAAATGTTCTCCAATTCAGATCAACTTCCTACAAAAATGACAGTAATCGAACATGAGGACCTGAGAACACAACTCAAAAGCAACAGATTCATGGTGGAGTACATTGCCAAGGTGTAGTTGATTCCTCATGCACCTCAGATTCAATGATCATGCTTCATGGAACTTCCATTCAAACAGTGAACCTTTCAATGGTAAGAATGTAAAGCGGCAACTGGACACAATTCTGTTCTCATTGCAGATAGACACAAACAGCTGGAGTAACTCAGCAGGACAGAGCTGTGAGTCTGTGGAATTCTCTGTCTCAGAGGTGGAGGCAGGTTCTCTGGATACTTTCAAGAGAGAGCTAGATTGGGCTCTTAAAGATAGCGGAGTCAGGGGATATGGGGAGAAGGCAGGAACGGGGTACTGATTGGGGATGATCAGCCACGATCACATTGAATGGCGGTGCTGGCTCGAAGGGCCAAATGGCCTGCTCCTGCACCTACTGTCTATTGTCAGACGGCATCTCTGGAGAAAAAGAATAGGTGACATTTCGGGTCAAGACCCTTCTTCAGATTCTACTACTCAGAGTCTATTCTGTTCTCATTGAAAGTCTCCATGCATGTGTTTTCCTTCTAGGTCATTGGATAACGATTAGATGGGAAATCTCTTCTAGATATTTGAGCAGAAGATCACTTACTAACAGATTTATTGCCATCCAATGATCTGACTAACAACCATGACATTTGTGTAACTAATCCTTTAGCCGATCTTGTCTATAATACTACCACCAGCAACCTCCACCCCAGCATTTTTGAGTAGGAAGAGATGATGATGTTAATGCTACTTAGAATCACAATTAGATGACTAATTTTCTCTTGGCATTCAATGCCTGGCAGCTGAATGGTGTGAATTTTACTTTTGCCTAATAACCAAATCTGCACATTGTCCAGATCTTGATGTCCAGGGTTGTTCCATAACCTGAGAAACTGAACAGATTTTCTGACACCACAGCTGGGATGTCGTATGGCTTTGCAGCCTTTGTGTTCAATGACCTCAGTCACCCAATGACATATAGAGTCATGTGTAGGAAGGATCTGCAGAAGCTGGTCTAAACCGAAGCTAAGACACAAAATGCTGCAGTAACTCAGCCGGACAGGCAGCATCTCTGGAGAGAAGGAATGGGTGACGTTTCTGAAAGAAGTGTCTCGACCCGAAACATCACCCATTCCTTCTCTCCAGAGATGCTGCCTGTCCCGCTGAGTTACTCCAGTATGGTGTGTCCATAGAGTCAATTTGATTTGCTCAGTATTGTCAATTATGATGGTGGGAATCTTGGGTGGATGGAAAGAAGGATCTTGTTCTTGGCCCTTCCAGCTCAAAGTGGTTTCAAAAGCTTTACCTTCACTGTTTGCACTCACTCAAACAGGTTGATTTTTATGACATCTATTAGCTTTGTGGTCACTTTTGTTGAATTAGTGTTATATTTACAGATCTAATAAAAAATCGCTCAATTTAAGTTCCTATAATGCCATGGTGCACACTCAATGGACATTCTGCGGATTATTAGTTCAATGGTCAATAATTGCACAACTGCATTCTATCAAATGTAAATTGTGAAAAGTGTCCAAACCAAGCTGAAATGTTCTTAAAAAACGGCTAAATAAATAAATATGGAGAGCACACTGAAGGCCAATGCAGTGTGTCTTTTGACTGGAGGTTTAGAGTAGCTTTTTAGAAGACCTAAAAGTTCAAGGCATAACATTACGTTCAGTCAAACGGTATCTTACATAGAATGTACAATGCAGAACAAAGAATCCAACTCAATTGTTCTTTGCTGGTGTTTATAATAAATCTACATGATGTTCCTCTGCAGACTATATATAACATCTTTACAATATCAGCAGGTTTATGTATTTCAAATAACAAAATATATCGGGTTATTTTAAGATTAAAATCAAATTGGCACAGTACCGTGTAGCACCTCTGTTGTGCACCAAACATCCTATCTGTGGCAAACATACTTTACAAGTCATATTTTCAGAGACATTTATAGTCGCACAAATTACCTTTGGTAAAGTACCAGGGCTCTGCAGAAAATGGCAAATAGTGGTTTGGGCAGTCGGATAAACTCCAAAAGCAAATGCATTAAGTAGGTTCCGCATTTGGCGCAGTCTCAGGTATCAATTGTAACCTAATGCACCCCAAGAAGAACAGCGAGTTCAGTTTGGACTTCTGAATTACAACCTGCCAGTATCGAGGTACCACTGACTTCAAAAGGACTAAAGCTTGAATGTACGTCAGATATCCAAACCAAATAGAACGAAGCTCTGGAATTCTCTGGATACTACCTCTGCATCACTTAACATAGACAACACCGTAATTAACCTTCTTAAAAGCCACTTCTTCAGCTCCATCCTTATTTTATCAGCTTCTTGGCAGCAGAGTGGCGCAGTGATAAAGTTGCTGCCTTACAGCGCCAGAGATCCGGGTTCGATCCAGACCACAGGTGCTGTCTGGAGGGAGTTTAGACGTTCTTTCTGTGACCGCGTGGATTGCCTCCCACATTCCAAAGACGTAAAGGTTTGTGGGTTGAGCAGGAAAGAACTGCAGATGCTGGTTTAAACAGAAGATAGACACAAAATGCTGTAATAACTCAGTGGGACAGGCAGAATCTCTGGAGAGAAGGAATGGGTGAAGTTTCAGGTCAAGGCCCTTCTTCAGAGATGCTGCCTGTCCCGCTGAGTTACTCCAGCATTTTGTGTCAAACTCTGAGGACCAGGATACAATGAATTGTCAAGGTCGATGAATAGAGTGAATATACTACCAAGTGCACTTATCTTCAGCTACTGCTCAATTACTACATTCACATCACCCAACTTCCAACAAATTGAATCAGGACTCATTTCTACCATTCAAGTGCTTTATCACACCCTCACACATAGCATTGGTACAAAATTTGCATCGGTGTTTGGTAGCTTGAATACAATCCAGGTATTCAACCATAGAGGACATACCTTCCACTCGACTGAATGATTCTCAAGGCCATGCTGCCTTCTTGCTTGCAGGAAAGGATGGCAAATTACTAGTACTATCAGATGTATGTACAGACAGGCAAAAAGCAGGGTGACCAACAGAATGGCAGAATGCAAGTCATCTTCCGAAGAAATGACAATGAATTTGTGCCTAAAGGGCACTAACTTCTCTATTGGGAAATAAGTCGTTGGATTCCAATGGTTGCCCGGTGCTGTGTCATCATAGCGTGCAGATCAAGCTTCCCTTCAACTGCCTAAATTACATAGTGGTGGAATCGGGGTGACACAATGGCGCAGCGGTAGAGTTGCTGGGTTCGATCCTGGCTACGGGTGCTGTCTGTAGGGAGTTTGTACGTTCTGTGACCGCGTGGGTTTTCTCCAGGTGCTCCAGTTTCCTCCTACACTCCAAAGACGTACAGGTTTGTAGGTTAATTGGCTTCGGTAAAATTGTACAATTTTTTGTGTGTGTGGGATAGTGCTAGTGCGTGGGGATCGGCAGTCGGCGCAGACTTGGTGGGCTGAAAGGCCTGTTTCCGCACTGTATCTCTAATCTAAACTAAACTCAGCTGCAAAAATATAATTGAGTAACTGAATGTCCAATGATCACACACTGAGAGAATGGAATGGCTTTACGTTCCAGTAAAGGGCAGCGTTAATATATAACTTTCTCAACTATGCAGGTACATAGTTCTCTGGAAGTGGCAATGCAGGAAGACAGAGTAGTGAAGACAGCATTTGGCACTATTACCTTCTGCAGTTAAGGGGTTGAGTGCAGCAGTTGAGATGTCACATTACAACTGTGCAGGGTATTGGTGAGACCATACCAGTGAGACCACTGTGTACAGTTCTGGTTGCCCGGCTATGGGAAGGATGCTCCATGCGGATTTCACCATCGAGGAGCTCGCCGTCTCGGGTTGAGACCGATGTCGGGAGCTCCAAATGACGCAGAAGGTTTCGACCAGCCCCGACCCAGGGTCAGATCGCTCGGCGCGGGGGAGCTGAGATTCCACCCCTGATGCAGGAGCTTGCTCGCCCCGACGTGAGGGCCCAAACGCCGCCGGCTACGGGAGCCAAGATCGCCCCGTCAACGCAAGGCTCGAGACCCCCGACCGTGGGAGAACAAAGAAGGGAAGAGAATGAACTTTTTTTTCGCCTTCCATCACAGTGTGGAATGTGGAGGAGTCACGGTTGTGGATGTTTATGTTAAAATGTATTCTCTGTGTTCTGTTGCTTTTTATTGGTATGGCTGTACGGCAAAACAAATTCCTTGTATGCTGCAAAACACACTTGGCTAATGAAGTATGATTGTGATTAAGCTGGAAAGAGTGCAGAGAAGATTCGCGAAGATGTTGCAGGGTCTCGAGGCTTTGAGTTACAAAGGTGGCTGGATAGCTCGGGAACATTTTCACTGAAGCGTAGCATGTTAAGGGGTGATCTTATAGAAGTATATAAAATCATAAGGGGTGAAAATAGAATGGATGGTCTTTCTCCCTTGATAGGAGGATCTGAAAGTAGAGGGCATGGGTTTTAAGGTGAGAGTGGAGAAAGTGGCGATGAGCTGCCTTACTGCAGACCATGTGCTAAAGGTATACCCATAATGCTATTAGATGGAGAGTTCCAAGATTTTAACCACACCACATTGAATGAACTATGCTGTATTTCAAAAGCACTGTGATTTCTATTTTGGAATTGGTTTTAAAAGTGATGCTGTCCAAGGAAGTGGCTTGGGTGCATCTTGCAGTTGGCTCAACATCCAGCTACGGTGGTCTGGTGGAAAGGATATCAATGTTTATGGTTGGGAGGCCAAACAAGTGGGCAGCACTGTCCAGAGTGATGTCAAGCTTCATGCTTGTTGTGGCCAGACAACTGGAGAACATTCCTTTCTGAGGTGTGTCTTATAGATGAGTGCGTGCGTCTCAGACCTGTTTGTATTCGCAATACATTAGTGGCTGACTCAGTTATATTCCTGTGTGGGAAAGAACTACAGATGCTGGTGTAAATCGAAGATAGACACAAAAAGCTGGAGTAACTCAGCGGGACAGGCAGCATCTCTGGACAGAAGGAATGGTGATGTTTCGGACCCTTCTTCAGACCCTAAACGTCACCCATTTCTTCTCTCCAGAGATGCTGCCTCTCCCGCTGAGTTAATCCAACATATCTACAGTTGTATTCCTGATCAGTGTTAAGCCCAGAGATATCAACGGTGAGAGATTTAGTTTTAATATTGCCGTTGAACTTCAAGCGTTGCAAATTCCTGCTCTTCATTTCCTGACACTTGCTATAGAATGAGTCTTACTTGCCATTTATTGCATAATGCTGGAAAATAAAATGGCATTACGCAACTGAATTTCCAGACAGTTGTAGTTCTTATCATTAGGCTGGATCTCTAGATCACAGGTCTAGTCCCATAACGCCTATACTATTTATAAGCTCTGCCACAAAATTGGGGGTGCGCATATGTGCGCTTGAGCCCTCGTTAGATGATCAATGTCAAAGAGTTAATCGTTCTCTTCGTGTTTTTGTTCTCGAGTTGTCATCTGAAAGCAAACGAGAACTGCAGACACTGGATATCTGAACGCAGAACTGAAAATGTCGTAAATATTCAGCAGAGGAGAGAGGAAAGTGGAGTTAGCAATTCAGATCATTGTAAACCTGTAACATTAAACTGTGTTCCTCTCTCCATAGATGCTGAATAACCTGCAGAGTATTTGCACTATTTTCTGTTCTTATTTATGAAGTTCCTCTTACCCACTCTTTCTTATGCAAGACTCTGTGTATTCCCATACATGGTTTGGCTGTGGCCGAGGATCTCTTGGAATCAAGTGCATTTCTTCAAGGAAGGTACGAGTAGATCCTTAGATATTCCCCCCCCCATCTGCAATGACAGAGCTTGTAAGACAGTGCCTGCTGTACGAGGCTGGCATGTGTTCAGTGTGTGAATAACATGGCTGACCCGACATAGCCAAATCACTGTACACTGTGGACGGCTCGATTGGAATTATGTATAGTCTTTCCGCTGGCTAGATAGCACGCAAAAAAGATTGTCACTGTACTTCTGTACAGGTGACAATAAACTAAACTAACTATTATAACAAGGATCTTGGCCTGAGGCAGCATGAGTTTGTTTGTCTTTTTAGTGATTTGGAGGATTTTGTGGAGACGGCATTGGTGATAGGCTTCCAGTTCCTTGATTACCAAAAGATAACCATGGATAAAAATAACCAAATGGGTGGCACACCAATAGAGTTGCTGCCTTTCAGCGCCAGACACCCGGGTTCGATCCTGACTACAGGGGGTGCTGTCTGTATGGAGATTGCATATTCTTCCAGTGACCGCGTGGGTTTTCTCCGAGAACTTTGACTTCTTCTGAGACGGATTATTAGTTTAGTTTAGTTTCGAGATACAGCACGGAAACAAGCCTTTCAGCCTACCGAGTCCATACGGACCAGCGATCTCCGTTCACTCGCACTATCCTACACTCAGGACCATTTTTACATTGATACCAAGCCCATTAACCTACAAACCTGTACGTCTTTGGAGTATGGGAGGAAGCTTAGGAAATTAGCATGATTATAATCGTATGACCTTAATTGTAAACAAAGAATCTCAAACATGTTGTAGAAATGCATTTATTCATTTAAAAATATATGCATTGGTAAGATTCCTCCAATTTAAATTCTAACCTTACATTGAGTGGCATAATCACACGGAAGACTCATGAACAAGTTACACTAGTGTCAACTATACTCTTTCCCCAGTGTACAAAACCAATGACTTAAGTCTGTTCACATTAAAATTCTTCCGAAGGAATTTAAAAAAGCTACACTCGAGACACAGAGAGTTGGGGTGTGCGAGTAATGGTGATTTTTACATTTGTGCAGATTGACCATAATTCAAAAGAGAAAATCTGTAAAACAAGAACTACTTAATGTAGGCAGCAACACCAGTTTGATTCCAGTATCTCAAGTCCGAGTTAAAGATTTATGATATGTAAAACATTTCTTAAAAACGTCCTTCATCTTTGTGGAAACATTTTGACTGCAAAAATGTATGCGGCCGTAACAAAGACATTCCACATCCACAAAGCCAATTTATGATGTTGGGGGACCAGCCCCGATTTATATTAGTGAGACACCATTAAGTATGTAATCACTACTCAAATTCAGCATTATACAAGCAAGAACTGGAGTGGATTGATGCTGGCACTATTTAACATACATTCCCTTTCCAAAAATAAATTAGCTTCATCCAACTATTACCTACTAAACCCATATGGATGGCAGCGATACTGCCGTCTTGCTTTTTCAGCTAGCTTTTCTGACTGGGCATAATGCCAACAAGGGGAGTCCGCCCCTCATTGTCACTTTTATAGTGCGGCGCTTGCATCAACTGCTGTTATTCTAGGCTTCAGGAAATATTCTAACCACTGGATGGGCTCCAGTGCTGCGCCGTAATGTGTTGCAGATTTTGTGCAGTTTGGTGTACATACGGAAGGACAATGCCATGGTGTGTGCAGCACAGTAGTTCAAAGGCTGCTTCCTCCGACCAAAGGAAAAAGCCCTTGGCTCGCGACACAAAAAAACCTTCAGACTTTGAAGAAAAGGTAAGTATTCATCTCCAACCGTGATCCCCATTCAGCCAGCGTTCAAAAAGAGAGAAAACACTACACTATTTGATCCAGAGTAAGAAACCCTCTAAACCACACAATGATTTAGTTTAAGCCATTATTAAGGATGTGAAGGATGCTTTTTATAACCTGTGGATTTCTATTCAGTGAAGGAGAATTAAGAGACTATTAAATTATAATGCCTCTGCTTTGAGCTCAGACTATTTCTTGAGCCAACTAATATTATACAGGAAATAATGAGCACTGGTTGCAAAGATCACGTTATAATGTCCTCGTTGTTCCTCATACATATTTTTTATGATACCAAGACATCAGACAATTTTCACCCAGTAAGAAAATCAGATGAATGGAGGGCACTTTGAATGGAGAACAGTTGGTTATTCTGACAATTTCCCAAGTACACTAACCCAAAACATTAAATTTAGCTCCACATCCCGCTGCACTGTTTGGTTTGATAGCTTTTTCTTTCACACGCAGATGAAAAAAAACCTCCCAGCACATAGTTCTTGCATTACCTCATGCCTACATGCAATATGTTGACTTCGCTTGTTTAAACTGCACATTAAGAAGTTCATTGTGGAACCATGTGGACAGAACATCTTCAACACAGCTGCACATCACGTAAACCACAACAGGTGGCAGCAGCCTTCCCGTGACTCCAAACAAAGCAGAATATTATTTCCACGATTTTAAGTGCCCCTGCTTGTGGCAGTGTTACAAAATAAAACTATATTTTTCCACAGTATTAGTGGACTATCAGCACGGGTCCAGCGCAGTGGTCTCTAATTACCTTCTTCTTCACTCTTGATCCTGTGGCTCTCATAATTAGTTACCTGGGGCTGCAATCCAATTTGAAGTGATGACAAGAAAGTGATCCATGAAAAGTAATAAGTTAAATCCAATTTCAGTCTGCCTCTAATTAAATGCACATGGAACTAATGACTCAACCCTACCATTTCAGTGATAATGTTAATTAGCTAGGTGGGAGACTCTTTTTTGCAGTGTTCCATGTGTAAACTAAGTAATAGGGGAAAGGGATGTCCATAATTACATGTGACATTCTTTGCAAAATTGTCAGCAATTTAAACATTAATGATTAGTCAAATGTATTTAGTTTGTCTTTGTATCTCCTCAAAAAATAGTTGTGCACTGTGCATTAGCTCGAAGAATCGATTTACACTCTTTTACAGCCTGATATGAGAAGCAAGTAAAATTTTGTGCAATATCTGCCTTAGACAACGCACAAGACACAGGATTTCTGCGATTCGCACTTAATTCTGGAAAACTAACAATGGCTTAGGCAGAATGATGCGTTGGTCAATTGAAGTAAATAGAAGCAACTTCCAACAGTCTGGTGAGCACAAGCTTGTTACAACAAATGGCCCAGAATGTACTCCTCTACATCTTGCAGCAATTATCATATTTGCTAGTTTAAGGTCTGTGGAGTTTTTTTTTTGCAAGACAACAGAAGAGCATTTTCTGCAGGTCAGGCAGGTTTTACAGTACAGAATTAAATTCAATAGTACTGTCCCAATAATCTAGGCGATTGTGTGTTTACCCACATTTGCATGCACCTAAAGGAATATAGACATGCATATTTGCATATGCAGTCACGTTTAAGACGGGGAAGAAGATAGAAGGGAGAGGTGTCTATAATTTTAATTGTCAATCAAGTGATAATGGCAAAAATGACTTAATTGCTCACATGAAAGCCACTTTATTTTTCTTGGTGAGTAGGTGTAGTCGAACAATTGCCAGACTATGAGTCTCTCATGACAGTCAGCTCAGGTACTCGACTGATCATGAATAGCTTCAGTATTAATCCTTCATCTGTAGTGACCGAATCCTCCAAATTAAAAACGTGAAATACCAGGACATCCTTCCCTGCTTTAATCACGATCAGGATTCACGTATAAAAAGATCACTTAATTGTTTTAAACAACTGCACCTAAAGTTAGTTTTCAAAGAGAGTGCATTGAAGGGAGAACTCAGTGAGAATTTCAATGGAAACTCCAGGCAGAATTGCTGTTCAACACTAAATTACTTGCTCTGGATCAATTAATGCTTATGGGTTATAGGAATTAGGCTATTCGGCCCATTAAGTCTACTCTGTCATTCAATCATGGTTGATCTATCTTTCCATCTCAACCCCATTCTCCTGCCTTCTCCCCATAACCCCGACACCCTTCCTAATCAAGAAAAGGTCAATCTTTGCATTAAAAATATCCATTGACTTGGCCTCTACAACAGTCTGTGGCAATGAATTCCACAGGTTCACCACCCTTTCAACATGACCTTAGATTGGAGATGTGGGAAGAACTGGGCAAGGAAATGATTGACCATTATACCCTTGGGCAATTAATCAGAAGGTTAGGCTATTCCTTGACTCGTATGCAAAAGCTTTGTCCGAGGTTGTTGCTGGAAGACAGGGCATTCATCCATCTATTGGACGAGATATTAAACCAAGACTCTGTCTTCTCTTTGCTGTAACGTGACACAATTCCATGGAAGAGCATGGGAATTAGCGCTGGTGTCCTGGCCAATATTTAGCTCTCAACCAACATCACAGAAACAGTGCCCTCCATAATGTTTGGGACAAAGACCCATCATTTATTTATTTGCCTCTGTACTCCACAATGTGAGATTTGTAATAGAAAAAAACACATGTGGTTAAAGTGCACATTGTCAGATTTTAATAAAGGCCATTTTTATACATTTTGGTTTCACCATGTAGAAATTACAGCAGTGTTTATACAGAGTCCTCCCATTTCAGGGCACCATGATATTTGGGACACAGCAATGTCATGTAAATGAAAGTAGTCATGTTTAGTATTTTGTTGCATATTCTTTGCAAGCAATGACTGCTTGAAGTCTGCGATTCATGGACATCGCCAGTTCTCTGGTGATGCTCTACCAGGCCTGTATTGCAGCCATCTTTAGCTAATGCTTGTTTTGGGGGCTAGTCCCCTTCAGTTTTCTCTTCAGCATATAAAAGGCGTGCTCAATTGTATTGAGATCGGGTGATCGACTTGGCCACTCAAGAATTGACCATTTTTTAGCTTTGAAAAACTACTTTGATGCTTTAGCAGTATGTTTCAGATTCAGATTCAGATTCAACTTTATTGTCATTGTGCAGTGTACAGTACAGAGACAACGAAATGCAGTTAGCATCTCCCTAGAAGAGAGACATTGTCTTGCTGTAGAATGAACCTCTGGCCAATGAGTTTTGGGGCATTTGTTTGAATTGAGCAGATAAGATGTGTCTATACATTTCAGAATTCATTATGGGACTACCATCAGCAGTTGTCTCATCGATGAAGATAAGTGAGCCAGTACCGTCAGCAGCCATACTTGCCCAGGCCAGTTAGATAGAGCTCTTAAAGATAGCGGAGTCGGGGGATATGGTGAGGAGACAGGAATGGAGTACTGATTGTGGATGATCAGCCATGATTACATTAAAGGGGGTGCTGGCTTGAAGGGCCTATTCCTGCATCTATTGTCTTTGTCTATACACCCCCACCACCGTGTTTCACAGATGATATGCTTTGGATCTGTGGTATGCTTTGGATCTTGGGCAGTTCCTTCTCTCCTCCATACTTTGCTCTTGCCCTCACTCTGATATAAGTTAATCTGTGTCTTTATCTCGCCACAAGACCTTTTCCAGAACTGTGGTTGCTCTTTTAAGTACTTCTTGGCAAACTATAATGTGGCCATCCTATTTTTGCAGCTAACCAGTGGTTTGCATCTTGCAGTGTAACTTCTGTATTTCTGTTCATGAAGTCTTCTGCGGACAGTGGTCATTGAGAAATCCACACCTGACTCCTGAAGAGTGTTTCTGATCTGTCAAACAAGTATTTTGGGATTTTTCTTTATTATAAAAATAATTCTTGTGTCATCAGCTGTGGAGGTCTTCCTTGGCCTGCCAGTCCCTTTGCAATTAGTAAGTTCACCGGTGCTCTCGTTCTTCTTAATGAGGTTCCAAACAGTTGGTTTGGCTGATGTCTCTAACAGTTTTATTCTTGTTTCTCAGTCTCAGAATGGCTTCTTTGACTTTTATTGGCACAACTTTGGTCCTCATGTTGATAAACAGCAATAAAAGTTTCCAAAGGTGATGGAAGACTGGAGGAAAGACTAGGTGTTGAGAGCTCTCTTATACCGGTGTGAAGGAGGCATTTAAACACCACCTGAGCAATTACAAACACCTGTGACGCCATGTGTCCCAAGCATTATGGTGCCCTGAAATGGAGGGACTATGTATAAACACAGCTATAATTTCTACACGGTGAAACCAAAATGTATAAAAATACCCTTCAATAAAATCTGACAATGTGCACTTTAACCAAATGTGATTTATTTTTTTCTATTACAAATCTCAAATTGTGGTGTACAGAGGCAAATAAATAAATGATGATTCTTTGTCCCAAACATTATGGAGGGCACTGCAAGTAAATTATCAGACTGCTATTTCTGGAATGCTGCTGTGCATAAGGGGGCATCTGCATTTCCTATGTAACAACAGTAACCACCCTTTAAAGTTATTCATTGGCTATAAAGTGCTTTGGGATGTTCTGCAAGGGGTATGAAAGGCATTTTACCAACACAAGACTTTCTTTGTTTTGTTTCATGACTGGAGCTCTGAGGTGCAGTGTTAAGATGATAATAAATTTCCAACCAAAAATCTCATAACTATTATTTTTTGTTTCTTATATATATATACATATTTGTTTTGCATTGCCTTCTACATAAAAAAACTTCCTCCACCATAAACACTTTGCAATCCTAGTTCAAGATTTTGCCTGTTTACAGAAATTTAGGTAGCTTGCTTCTCTCACGCACAATTTTATTGTGCCATTAAAAAAGGCAACAGTGCATATTAATGAATGTATTTAATATAACCTCGATGAGAATACAACACAGAATACAGAGATCGGTCATGAAATAGAAAGCATAAACATTTATGCACAAAACGATGAAAGATCCCAAGGCAGCATCACAATGTAGGAAAGGTGCATTTAATGAAAATTGATTTGTAAAATATCAATAATGATATTCATTTTGATCATCATCGGGCTTTTAGATGAATCAAAAGCTGACTAAAACAACATCTACCACTATGTGGGGTCTGTTAACCTCTGTCACAAAATCCCTAGCTTGGCTATAAAAAGTGATTAGTTTGATCCTGTCAAATTTGAATCCACGCTAACATACTGGAAGTAGTTCTTTTTTTTTGGGGGGGGGAGGAATGTTCGGAAACATTAGCACAGCTACAGTGCCCGGTGTTAGGCCGATTTAAGTACAATAGCTCATTAACCGAGGACTATGTTGTCATTCTATTCAATGTGGCACAGGAAAGTTTAGCTCACGGTTCCATTTCCAAAAAAGAGCCATGTTTACATAAATGTGTGTATTATGTATATAAAAATACACTTACCTGTAAGGTTGGTTGCTTGTCATTTCCCTTGGGAGACTTCAACCCACTAACTTGATGCTGTAGCAGAAGCTGCCGTGCAACCTGAAGAGCCTACATAAAAAAGAATAACATTCACGTTTTAACTATAAATACACCCAGTGGGACAGTTTACTACTCCATGCTCCAAAGAATAACAACAGCAAACAGTGCTGCATACCATTTGTTGTACCATTAAAAACTACAAGTTAAACATTTCAATAGATAAAACTTAATTTATTTCCATTGAAGGCAGTGCCGCAAATAATTCTTCCGCATTAAATTCTGCAAGTCTCTTTAAAACCAACAGTTGCTTTTATTGGACATTAATGTGCATCAACAAAAAAAATTGGCATTCCAATGTCTCCCTCTCCACTAAAATCTCAGACTGTGTTGATGGATGGTTGTCATTTGATATGAAATTTTCAAAAGGGAACAATGCATTGTGAAGAGCAGGCAAGCAAGCATGCTTCAGAGCGGCCAGAGCCAAAGAATCCCTCGTGGCCATGTGAGTGGGAGAAAAATGGGACAAATGTTCTCCAAAGCAAAAGAAAACAAAAATCACAAAAGCTATCCTAATTCTATGAAAATTACATGTAAATAAAATCAATGGCCAGATCATTAAATATATGCTCACAAATACAATGCGCTCAGGGGTAGTAATGACTGAATTTGTTTTAAAAAATTGTAACATAACATCAAAGCTAAAATCATACCCTAGATTGTTGGCTTTTAAAAGCTTTGAGATGCACTAAACCATAGACTGGCTGCTGGAAAGTAAAACCCGACACAGTTGTTTTATGCCCAAACTACTCCCTTTTCCTTCTGATAAATAATCAAACAGAGGCTGTCCAGAATAAACAAAAGCAATAAGCTGGGAAATTTGATGGCCATCAGAACTATGAAGATACCAATAAGCAAGCAACTCATAGTTCCCACACTGACTGAGTTCCACACCTACATAAGCATAACATCTGAGTAAATAAATTCAGTCACTCTTTCCATTCCCTTCCCCCATGTGATTACTCCTACTAGAAAACAGTTCAGACCAGTTCCAAACATCGGACCACTTTTAAGCACAAAAGACAACTTTAATGCAGTTGAATTTTATTTTGCAAACATGTATTGTGTGTGCCTCTACAGACTGCATACTCTGTGTTACTATCTGTTATTAGACTCCATTCGTCAAGACATTCCATTTATGCCCACGTGCCTTGTATGCATACACAACACAAATTGATGAAATATAAACTAATTCTTTGTAACATTTTCCTTACTTCTCAGCATGACCTAATTTACTGCCGATTTAAGGTTAAATCGTAACATTTGCATCTTTCGACAACTCCCTTATTCAGCGCATCAGACTCGTTTCATGTGACAGATTTAATTCTGGATATGACACAAACAATTACAGAGAAAGTGGGGAAGTTTACCGAAAGAGCTTAGTGCCTCTAAATTTCCGTCTGCTTGCAGTTGTTCTTTGCCTGTTGCTGTGGAGCGGGGGTTGAAGAATGGTGTAAAGATGTTGAATAAACAGGAAGTGCCGCGCAGCTGAAGCAGATCGAAATGAAAATATACTGGAAGGCTGCCCTTTCTGCCCAGCTTTTAAAAAAATGCCTGTTTCAACAGTGCAAATACTACTCACAGACGTGAATGAGAAATAAGCAGAGAAGTACAATACCCTTGGTAACTTTGCTCTTAAATCTGTCCTTGTTTCTACTCATATTGCTTGCTCCTTTCTGTCAGGTGTGTGCGTCAATGCAAACATCTACCAGCAAAGAAAACTACCAGCGCTTTGCAACACTCCGCGACAAGACAGCTTGTAAAAAGATGAGCTGCCACACAAACGTTTACAATGAAACTAGAACAAAATTCCTTTAGAAATCTTATTTCTGTTGTGGCAACTGCCTGCTCATACACAGGGACTGATTTGTTATTTTGCACCGTCTCAGCCTGTCTGTCATCCCGGGTGCTAATGCTCCAGTAAAATAACTCATTGGGAGCTGTCACTGGAATGTTTACACAAGACTGTTCCTTTCTTCATACAAGGAAATTTTTTTCTGGAACTCATCTTCTTTTGATCTCACATTCAAAGCAACACTACCGTGATAGACATACAAGTCTTAAAGCAAATCCAGGCACCAGAGATAAACTACCAGAGGCTGACAGACAGCAGCAACTAAAGCTCACAAATGTGAGTAACAGCATGTATTATGACAAACCCAAGACATATATTAGGTGGAGTTGATTGTTCGTATATTAATGCTCAGAAAGGCAGGATCATATGACCAATATGCAGCTTAGAAAAGCACCGAGCATAAGTCAAAGCAAATATATCACAACATTATAAGTTTTTTACTGTTTTAAGCTGATAATCTGCCCAAATGGGATTCAGAAAATATTAAATATATTAGACATGTGCCCCAATGCAAATATCATGAAGATAATTAAGAACATAAGAAACAGAATCAGAATTGGGCCGTTCGGCCCCACTATACTGTTCTTCCCCCCCCCCCCCACAGCCCCCGCCCACCGTTCAATGATTTAATCACTGATTTTTTTTTACCTCAGCCCGATGATCATTTGGTTCCGTTAATATCTAAAAATCCATCGATCCTTTTCTTAATATACTCAACAAATGTGTTTTCTGTTGTAGAGAATTCCACAAGTTCTTGGCTCTTTGAAGGAACAACAACAGTGTGTCATCTCAATCATGAGAGGCCCTGCCTTTGTGCTTGGAGGCACTGCTGATTGTACAACACCAGACACAACATTATTATCCCTGTATCTATCCCTGTCAAGCCCTTTAAGAATTTTGCACATTTCAACGATATCAACACTCATTCTTCAAAGCTGAAGATGGATACGACCCATCTGTTTAATCTCTCCTCGTGGGACAAACATCCCAGCCTAGGAATCAATCTGGTGAACTTTCCTTGCAGTTCCCCTATTGCATGTATTAGCCAGGAAAGACCAGACCCAAACACAGTATTCCAGTGGCAGCCTTCACTGTCTTTACTCCAGTATTCAAATCCTCCAACATATCAATTGCCTTTTTAATTACACGTTGAACTTGCAACTTAAGTCTCAGTGATTTGTGTACAAGACCATAAAGTGCCTCATAACATCAACATCTCTCAGTTTTTCATCATTTAAATACCCCCTACTTATCATCACCTCCTGTCAAAGATATTAACCAATGCGCAATCCAGTGTTATCCTCAATTCAGTATATGTTCTAACTTTCTTTAATAGCCTCTCGTGTGGAAACATATAGGTCTTCTGAAAGTCCATTTACTTTACAGCCACTGCTTCCCCCTGCTAGCTCCAATCTCAACTCATTGAAACATATTCAAACAGGATTTTGCCTTCACCCTATCTCATTATGATTTTCCAAGTGTCTTGCTAGCACTGTCTTAATAATAGATTCTAGTAATTGTAATGTCAAGCCAATTGCTTTGTGGTTCCAATGTTCCTCTTTCTTTTCATAAATAATGTGGTTTCATTTGCTACTCTCTGACCTGTGAGAATCATACTCACATTGAAGGGATTTTGGAAGTTAACATACAGTACAACTCCGTAGATATGGCTTTCAGCCTTGGAGTGCAAGGCATCAGATCCTGGGATTTATTGTTTGAATCATTTCTCTATAACATTTTTTTTACTGATGGCAATCTCCTTCAGATCCTCATTCACTCCAGAATGGTTGTTCTCCACTATTTCTGGAAACATTTTTGTCATTTCTTGCATGACAATGGACACTCAATATTTGTGTCATATCTTTAGTCCCCAATACATTTTTTCCTGACAAGTCTGCAAGGGATTTACATTAACCTATGCTAACGTTTTACTCTTGATTACCCCTGTAAGAGTTTGTAACGTTACTTTTTGCGTTTCTCAATAGAATATTATTGCCTTTTTATTTATTTTTGCCTATCAATTTCTTGGATTTGCTTCACTGACATCTGAAATTTTCCCAATTCTCATGTTCACTGCTCTTTCTGCCAACTTTATATGTTTTTTCTTTTCGGGCAACTATCTGTAACACTTTTCCTGTTAGGTTTTAAAGCGTTAAAGGAGTTTGTCGTGTTTGCTGTTAACTCTGTTTTAATTCCACAAATCAAAGCCATATTCAGTCTATGTTGCTACACCTCCATACATAGTTTTGCTACCATCTGGGAAAGCATGTGTGAAGGCCATAGGCCTCTTCCCATAACACTAGATGCCAATGTTGACTTCAAATTTGGAAGGACGTGCCATCTAGTGGTTTGAGTGTGAATGCAAAAAGTTATATAAATCCATAATTTATACCTGAACTGAGTCTTAAATTTTCACAGAGGAATATGCAGTCATGAAATATTTCCTTCACCATTTGTCCTGAAAACGTAAAACCTTAATAAACAACCCGTTCGTTAGAAGGACATTCTTTCTTCATTCTCAGCGATTGGTGATGGCTATCTGCCTTAAACATCCTACTTTCATCCATTGTTCATAGATCTATTCTTCATATCTGGGATAACCAGATGACAATCAAGAGGAGGAATGTAGGTTAATTCTTTTCTCAGACTAAGTCAACGTCAACTTTTAATGCTCTATCTATTGGTACTATGAATGTTGGCTAACTTAGTACATGTGAAGGCTCAGATGCAGGAGCTATTTTATTCTGAAAGGTTTACTACCAAAGGACACAAAGGTACATCAAGGATGCTTGAAACATGTTCATAAGTCATAGGAGCAGAATTAGGCCATTCGGCCCTTCGAGTCTACCACACTATTCAATCATGGCTGATATATCTTTCCCTCTCAACGCCATGCTCCTGCTTTCTCATAACTTTTAACATTGAAAGTCTCAATGAGGTCCACTCTCATCCTTCTAAATTCCAGCAAGTACAGGCCCAGAGTCATCAAACACTCATCACATGTTAATCCAATCATCCCTGGGATCATACTTGTAAACCTCCTCTGGACCCTCTCCAATGCCAGCACATCTCTCCTCAGATATGGGGCCCAAAACTGCTCACAATGCCCCAAATGCGCTCTGCAAAAACACAGAACAGTACAGCACAGGAACGGGCCCTTCGGCCCACAATGTTTGTGCTGAACATGATGCCAAGATAAACTAATATCTTCTGTCATGATTCTTATCTCTCCATTGTCCGAATATCCATGTATCTTTCCCAAAAGTCTCTTAAATGCCACTATTGTATCTGCCTCCACCACCACCATCTGGCAGTGCGTTCCCACCACCCTCTGCGTAAAAAAACTTGCTCTGCACATGTCCTTAAAACCTTGCCCCTCTCACCTTAAAGCGAAGCCCTCTAATAATTGACATTGCCACTCTGGGGAAAAAAAGGTTCTGACTGTCAACCCTATCTATGCCTCTGACTGAACATTTTTATTGGCTAAGGTGGTTATTTTATTTCATATTTAAAACTAAGTAGAAACATGCTGACAATAAATTATGTTCGAGTGATTTTATACGGAATGCAGGAGGAGCAATTTAAATACCACAGCCTGTTGCCTGTCTTTATTTTGTTGATGCTAGCATTTTAGTCTTGGGCTTTAAATTTGCATTTCTATTTTAAGTAGATAATACACAAACAATGCAAGTCTAACTATAATTTGCTGTTGTGTGGATATTGACAGAATTCCTTTATTATTTGCTAGGTTACAACCTTGAATACATATTCAATGGTTGTTCTGCATCATCCACAGTGTTACGTTATGGTGATGCAAACATCAGCAAAATTAGAAGCCATCATAAAACAATCAATATTTTTTAAAATTGCAATCTGGCGCAAAATTTAATTAAGCAGAACATTATTATTTTATAACAAAATAACATCAAAAAGTGCTAAAAATTTAATTTCCTGCATTATGCAGCGTTGTTCACCAATTTTTTTTAATCCAAGGTTTAAATGCGAAAAATACTTTACTGTAAATAAGACAAAGCAAGAATATATCACACCAGTAAAATGTGTGATGATGAATTCCAAATTTCAGAGATGATTTACGACTAGAGAGAGAAGCAAACCTGGAACACAAGGACCAAACTCTAAACCATTTAATGGCGGCACAGTGGTGGAGTTGCTGCCTCACAGCGCCAGAGACCTGGGTTCGATTCTGACTACGGGTGTTGTCTGTGCGGAGTTTGTACGTTCTCCCTGTGACCGCGTGGGTTTTCTCCAGGTGCTCCAGTTTCCTCCCACACTCCAAAGACGTACAGGTCGGTAGGTTAATTGGCCTCTGTAAATTGTAAATTGTCCCTAGTGTGTGTAGGACAGTGCTAGTGTACGGGGTAATCACTGGTCAGCGTGGACCTGGCTGGCCAGAGGGCCTGTTCCACGCTGTATCTCTTGGCTAAACGAAACTCCCTATGTATGGACTGTTTGCGAATCAAATGAGCACACTGTCAAGTGTAAAAATAAAAATAACCACAAAATGGAATTAAAGATACGAATGGTTTAAAGTCAGTGTATCTTGTAGCACCAAAACGGTGCTTTAAAGCGGTCCACAGAAATGAGTCGTTACTTCGCAGAAGAAAGGGTACTAAGTGGTCTCATCCACCCTCGGCCTGTTCCTGGTTCACAAGCAGTATGCGTGAAAGAATGGAGGAAAAATACCTAACAATTTGGACACATTTTTGCTTAAAAGGGAGCTACAAAACCATAATGATAGTAAAGCAAACTAAAGAAAATGACAGGAGTCAGATAAAACAAACTTAGTGAAAGAATTACAAGAGATTGCATTCAGTACAAGTGTTCTAAAGCCAATATACAATCTGATTAAATTTTGGATCTCAATATTCAACACATACATACATACATACATACATACATACATACATATATATATATATATATACACATGCATATCACATATATACATACATACATATATATATATATATATATATATATATATACACACACACACATATACATACATATATATATATATATATATATATATATATATATATATACACATATAAAAAAACACACATATATATATATACATATAATGTATATATATATATAATGAATATATATATATTCCCTACTTGGTTTTATCCTGTTCGACTTTAAACTTTAGCGTGAAAAGAGGCCCTTCGGCCCACCGAGTCCGTGCTGACCAGCGAACATCCTGAACACCATCCTACACACTGGGGACAGTTTTTTCACCAAAGCCAATTAAGCTACAAACCTGTATGTGTTTGGAGTGTGGGTGGAAACCAGAGCACCCGGAGAAAACATATGCGGTCGCAGGGAGAATGTATAAACTCTGTCCAGACAGCACCCGTACTCAGGATCGAACCCAGTTCTCTGGCGCTGAAAGGCAGCAACTCTACCACTGTGCCACCTGAAATGTTCTACCTCGATAAACTTCCTCAGTCCAACAGACATCATTCTTGAAATCATTCCACTTCTACCATTTTGGCTATCTGTATCAATTCCTCTTTAATTACAAGAAAAGTCAAGATACGTTATAATGAATAGCTAACTACAAGAAACTCAGGAAGACAAGCATTTTATCGACTCCTCTAGTTTTTTTTCTTTTCTCCAGAGATATACCCAAAAAGCTTTTCAGGAATAACACAAATAAATAATCCTACTGATGTGACAGCATTGACTACTGCAGCAGTGTGGTGGTCTGCCTTTCATATCTCAGGTCCCACATCGCAGGGAAGGAGACATGAATAATAGAATTCACCACCACCTTCAGTGCTAGCACAGCCTTTGGTCGATTGGAGATTTGAAGATCAAGCGCCTGATTTGGCATATTGCTCATGGTCTCCTGGGCAGCAGTGATCCCTTCCCTCTGATATGCTTCATAGACCTGGACTTCCCCATAGCAGGTTGCAAGTGTGGGAGAAACTGTCAAAATAGAGTGGGCTACTAACTGCAATGGTTCTGTAAATAGCACACACTGTACCAGCGTGCCGTGGTGAGAAAGGGTGTCAATGTTTAGGATGGTGGACATGGCATCAATTTAAATAAGTTGTTTTGTCCCTGATAGTTTCAAGCTTCATGTGCGTTGTAGATAAACTCAAAAAAACTGGAGTAACTCAGCGGGACAGGCAGCAGCATCTCTGGAGCGAAGGAATGGGTGACGTTTCGGGTCGAGACCCTTCTTCAGACTGTAGTTTGAAGAAGGGTCCTTCCCCGAAACATCACCCATTCCTTCTCTCCAGAGATGCTGTCTGGCCCGCTGAGTTACTCCTGCTTTTTTTTGTTTATCTTCGGTTTAAACCAGCATCTGCGCTTCCTTTTGTGTAAGAAAGAACTGCAGATGCTGGTTTAAATCGAAGGTCCCATGAGTCTTACTGTCTCCGACTACATTCTATCTTTCTCCCGCCCCCTCCCCTGACATCAGTCTGAAGAAGGGTCTCGACTCGAAACGTCGCCCATTCCTTTTCTCCAGAGATGCTGTCTCACCCGCTGAGTTTCACTGCCACAGAAGGTAGTTGAGGCCAGTTCATCGGCTATATTTAAGAAGGAATTAGATGTCGCCCTTGTGGCTAAAGGTATCAGGGGGTATGGAGAGAAGGCAGATACAGGATACTGAGTTGGATGATCAGCCATGATCATATTGAATGGCGGTGCAGGCTCGAAGGGCCGAATGGCCTACTGCACCTATTTTCTATGTTTCTATGTTACTCCAGCATTTTGTGTCTATCTGCATTTCCTTCTTACACATTTCTTGTGTGTTGTTGCAGGTGCACAAATCCAGGCAGACAAAGAGTATTCCATCATGCTGCTGGTCTATGCGTAGCAAGGAACTGCAGATGCTGGTTTAAACTGATGATAGACACAAAATGCTGGAGTAACTGTCCTGCTGGAGTTCCTCCAGCATTTGGTGTCTATCTGCTGCTGATCTATGCCTTGCTTGGTTGTGTCAGGAGTTGACATGGGAAATTCAGCCTCTAACCTGCTTTACTAGCCACTGAAAATATTTGGCTGGTCTAATTAAGTGTCTGCAGGGAAAATGCTAGAAACTATAGGCTGGTGAGCTTAACATCTCTAGTTAGAAAGTTACTAGAGTATTCTGAGGGATAGGTTATACAGGCATTTGGATGGACAAGGGCTGATTAGGGATAATCAGCATGGTTTTGTATGTGGGAGGTCGTGTTTCCTAAATCGGATTGATTTTTTTGAAGACGTGACCAAAAGGATCGATGAGGGCAGAGCTGTAGATGTGTGTACATGGGTTTCAGTTCGACAAGGTTCTGCATGGTAGGCTGCTCTCGAAGGTTAGATCGAACGGGATCCAAGGAGAGATAGCTGAATGGATAGCAAATTGGCTCCATGGAAGGAAGCAGAGGGTGATGCTGGAAGGTTGCTTCTCAGACTGGAGGCCTGTGACAAGTGGTGTACCTCAGGGTTTGGTGTTGGGCCCATTACTGTTTGTCATCTACATCGATGATTTGGATGAGAACATACAGGGCAAGATCAGCAAGTTTGCTGATGATACAAAAGTTAGTGGTTTTGCAGATAGTGAAAATGATTGTGAATGATCTGGATCGATTGGCCAGGTGGGCGGAGGAATGGTTGATGGTATTTAGTACAGAGAAGTGTGAGGTGTTGCATTTTAGGATGTTGAACAAGGGCAGGACCTACGCAGTAAATGGTAGGCCTCTGGGTAGTGTTGTAGACCAGAGCGATCTAGGAGTATAGGTGCATGGTTCCTTGAAGGTCGAGTCGCAGGTAGATAAGGTGGTAAAAAAGGCTTTTGGCACTTTGGCCTTCATCAGTCAGAGTATTGAGTATAGAAATTGGGAGGTCATTTTGCAGTTGTATAAGACGTTGATGAGACCGAATCAAGAATATTGTGTTCAGTTCTGGGCACCATGTTATAGGAGAGATATTGTCAAGCTTGAAAGGGTTCAGAAAAGATTTATGAGGATGTTGCCAGGACTAGGGGTCTGAGCTATAGGGAGAGGTTGAGTAGGCTGGGTGTCTATTCCATGGAGCGCAGGAGGATGAGGGGTAATCTTATGGAGGTGTACAAAATCATGAGAGGAATAGATTGGGTAGATGCACAGAGTCTCTTGCTCAGAGTAGGGGAATCGAGGACCAGATGACATAGGTTCAAGGTGAAGGGGAAAAGATTTAATAGGAATCTGTGGGGTAACTTTTTCACACAAAGGGTGGTTGGTGTATGTAACAAGCTGCCAGAGGAGGTAGTTGAGGCTGGGACTATCCCAACATTTAAGAAATAGTTAGACAGGTACATGGATAGGACAGGTTTGGATGGATATGGACCAAATGCAGGCAGGTGGGACTAGTGTCGCTGGGACATCTTGGCCGGTGTGGGCAAGTTGGGCCGAAGGGCCTGTTTCCACACTGTATCACTCTATGACTCTATGGTCAATGATGATTTTAATGATGCTTTCACAGTTTTTTGAGCATAAATGTAACTTGCTATTTGACAGCTTTTAAAAACAACACATTTAAGTGCTGGAGAAGGGTACCGACACAAAACCCTCCTTCAAACCTTATGTCACTTTTGGTTCTTAAGGCAATCCATATTGCACATCCCCTAGTTTATAAACCCCTCTACCAATGTGTTTGTTCATATAGTCTGTCTATCCTATTCCTCATTTCAATTACCACAATCAGGTTTAGTTTAGCTTAGAGATATAGCGTGGAAATAGTGCATTCGGTTCACGGAGTCCACACCGAACAGCGATCCACGCACACTAACACTATCCTACACACACACACTCTAGGGACCATTTACAATTTTACCAATTAGTCTACAAACCTGCACGTCTATGGAGTGTGAGAGGAAACAGGAGAAAACCCACGCAGGTCACAGGGATAATGTACAAACTCCGTACAGTACAGCACTCAGAGCCAGGATCGTACCCGGGTTTCTGGCGCTGTAAGGCAGCATCTCGACCATTGTGCTACCATGCCTCCCTTTCTTCTAGGTCACCTTGGTTCTTGTTTTGTTTCATGAAGAATAGCCCCGGCTTCTCCACTCTGCACACAGATCTAAAGAACCTCATCCCTGGAATCCCCACATCTCCCTCTACTGAGATTCTAACCAGACCTTATACCTTGGTGAAAACTCATGTGAAGTACTCATGGTTTACCACAGCCCTCTATCTCCATCAGTAAACATCCTTACTTGATCTCTGCTCAGTTCAGTCATTCCTTTTCACTGTTCACAGCCTGAATGAATATTTTTAGATCCCCTTTTATGTTTGCTGCCAGAGCTTTTATTCTCATGTTCTCACATTGCATCTCTCATTTCTTTTCTTTTACTTAACCTCTGAAATTTCTGTAATCAACCTGTTTCTCACTTGTGTTAACAATCTGCCAGCTGTCAAGTGCCCTTATTTTCGGTTGTGTTTTACTTTCTAACATTCTGGTCATACGTAGGAATCTGGTTTTAACTTCCTTCGCCTTCTCCCTCATGGAATACACACAGACCAGCTCAAAATTAAAGGTCTTCCTTCATTCAATTGAATGAAACTCTACATTGAACAGCCATCAGCAACATGTCGCCACTGGTTATTGATCAAGCAGCTGAAGATGAAGAGCAAAACTAAAACTGCAGATGCTGAAAATCTGAAACAAAATCAGAAAACACTGGAAGCTCTGGGAACTTACATAGACCATTATTGTTTAAGAAAGAACTACAGATGCTGGAAAAATCGAAGGTAGACAAAAATGCTGGAGAAACTCAGCGGGTGAGGCAGCATCTACGGAGCGAAGGAATAGGTGACGTTTCAGGTCGAGACCCTTCTTCAGACTGATGTGGGGTAATTCTGCAGTAATTCTGATTTGTATTTGCTGTGAGTCTGACTTGTTAAATCTCTTAACAATCCAGTATGTGTTCTCAGCTTTGTTATTTTATCGTGCCTGCAGAGGTGGCTGACGATTGTCAAAAACACCACAAAAACTTGGCAAACGCTGCAGATTTAATAGATATTAAATGATGACTAAATTAGGAAATTCAAAGTTCTTTCAAATCAGTGTAGGTTGTCGTTGAAGTAATTCCACTCAATTCAATAAAGTTATTATATTCACATACAAAAGCATGACAATGCAACGCCAACCTTTGATCATGTCCCTGCCATAACGTTAAATTGAAATCATTCCTTTACATGGCAACCTCTGCTGTACCAAACTCCAATGTGTATAACTAAAGGGTGGCACGGTGGCGTAGCGGTGGAGCTACTGCCGTACAGCGCCAGAGACCCGGGTTCGATCCTGACTACGGGTGCTGTCTGTACAGAGTTTGTACGTTCTTCCCATGACCTGCCTGGGTTTACTCCTAGATCTTCAGTTTCCTCCCACACTCCAAAAACGTACAGGTTTGTAGGTTAATTGGCTTGGTATAATTGCCCCTAGTCCGTGTAGGATAGCGATAGTGTGCGGTGCGGACTCAGTGGGTCGAAGGGCCTGCTTCCGTGCTGTATGTCTAAACTAAACTAAACTAAACTAATAGCATGATTTGAAATGCAGTGTTTAAGTTCAGTTATTATCCCCAGCCAAGACAATATTGGATTCCACAACTGCATTCTTCTATGACAATATATATGTCGAATAAGTAACTGACCTTAACTTTTTATATAGCCCAGCTGATTCAAATTGTTGTTCTTGAATACTATATTTCCCTGTACAGTTAATTCATCTTGAAAATCAATGTATGGCTGGAAACATTCAGGCAGGCTCGACTTAATCCTGGGACATCATTTCTGAATGATAATGTGCACAGCAACACTGAACTGGGTCATCTGTCTAGGCATGAGTAAACTGTTCCAAAACTTGTTTCGCGGTGATCGCTTTCGTCCAGCTCACATGTAAAACCACAGATACCAACATCTGACAATTACTCCGTGCTCAGTGTATCATCTAATACCATCTCTTCCCCCTTTTTTTTCAGTATGCTATTTTTATTCAAAAACATTTTCTTATCTCTTGTAGGTGTGAGAACAATTGTTTCCAACGTACAATAATTTTTCTACATCTACCGCGACTTACTCAGAGATGTATTTTTGAAACTTGTTGCATGCAAGCAAAATTTCCAAGCGCTCCATCTCCATTTGTACATCCCATCTCTGTTTCTGTTACTGCCTTTGTCCCACAGCTCTTTGGCTGCCCAATCTGCATCATTTGCTATTCCATATCCAACCCGAGGAGCATTCGATTATGAAATTGCCTCTTATTTAAGATTTTAATGAATTCGTCATCATTACTTTAAGTTGCTTCAGTGCCACTTCGTAGGATTTTCCCTGGAACCATTCTCTATCTTTCCATACTAAATGTCTGAGGGGTTTTACCATAAATTATAATAGATTTGGGAAAATTGAACATGTCCCATAAAAGCATTGTATAACCCCCATATCTGTCGGTATTGGCATTTCCAAAACTGCTTTAACGTTGGGTGGATATGAACAAAAAATCCTTCGGATCCAATAAAAACACCTTCTTGCCTCCAAAATGATAATTTCATTTTTGAAGAAATTAGTTTAAATGATAATCTAGATTTTAAAAAAATCCCAGAGCCACAAATTCATCAGCCGTTGACCGAAGTCCTTTCACCCATTCATAAATGTTCCTTTGGCACAAATGTGATCCTGAATAACATTGTGCTTTTGTAGTACCCCCAGATTATATATGGAACGTAGTTACATATCACAATGATTCATCTAAACTTGTATACTAAATGTTCTTCAAATATTTTTAAAGTGTGTGGGTACTGTACATCTTTCATTTTTGCAGTAGGTAATAATTTCTGTTTATAGCGTCATTCAAGTCTTTAGAATGCAAGCATACTTGCAGGGATTGAATCTTGTTAGATATCGACACCGATGCATTGATGCAAGCTCTCTGAACTGTGACTGGAACTAGAGTATCATGTCCAACTAAAACATCAAGTATGTTTAGAAAGGAACTGCAGATACTGGTTTATACCGAAGATAGACACTCAGTGGGTTCTTCAGTCTGAAGAAGGGTTACAACCCAAAACGTCAACTATCCTTTTTCTCCAGAGATGCTGCCTGTGCCACTGGACATCAATGGAATGAATGGGTGATGTTTCAGCTCAAGACCCTTCTTCAGACTAATTTAAGCGTAATGCACAGGTCATTAAGAATAAAGGGTAGGCCATATGAACGGAGGTGAGGAAAAACCTTTTCACCCAGAGAGTTGTGAATCTGTTGAATTCAGTGGAGGCTGATTTTCTGGATGCTTTCAAGCGAGAGTTAAGATAGAGCTCTTAAGGATAGCGGAGTCAAGGGATATGGGGAGAAAAGACAGGAACGGGGTACTGATTGTGGATGATCAGCCATGATCATAGTGAATGGCAGTGCTGGCTCGAAGGGCTGAATGGCCTACTCCTGCATCTTTTGTCTATTGTCCAAACAAGAATTACTGACCTCACAGACAAAAACAAACTATTGCTCCGAGCTCCTCACCCATTGTTCAGCCTGGTGTGTTCTTTCCCATGACAAGACTTGTGTAAAATGATTGACTCAGCCTGACTCTCAGTCTGATGAAGGGTCTTGACCCGAAATGTCACCTACTCCTTTTCTCTAGAGATGCTGCCTGACCCGCTGAGTTACTCCAGCATTTTGTGTCTTATCTTCTTTGTAAAATGATTGCTCTTTCTGGGTTGAGGGTAAACCTAATAGAACTTTCTAACATTGTGAGAGGCATAGATTGTGTCGACAAACCAAACAGTTTTCCCAGGATGGAATTGCCAAATGCTGGAGGGCATGGATTGAAGGTGAGAGGGGGCAAGTTTAAAGGATGGCGTGCGGGGAGAGTTTGGTTTTTACACTGCTAGTGGTGGATGTCAGGAACATGTTGTCAGGGTTGGTGATGAAATAATGTACCATAGTTGTATTTAAGAGGCTTTCAGATGAGTATGCATGGATGGAGGGATATGGATCATGGTGCAGGTGGAAGGAATTATACATCATGTTTGGGTCAAACATCGTGGGCTGGAGCCTGTTCCTGTGCTGCACTGTTCTATGATTTAACAATAATTAACAAGGTCAGAGATTTGCATTTTGAGCATTTTAATCACTAAATGCTGTGATTTCTACTGTGTTAGCCCAATTTCTGGACTCTCTATAAAGCCTTCAGGCACTGCCTTCTACTGCGATGTTCTTTAAAACCTCTCTCTTTGATGGAACCTTTGATCATCTATTCTGATAACTATCTGTGGGTCGGTGTCAAAACTGTAATTATTGGCAACACATTATTAGATGTCTTGGTGCGTTTTGCTATTTTAAATGGAGCTCGGTGAAATGAATCAAAGCATGAGGTATTCCAATTCTCAGGCCCAGAAATCCTTCGTATTGGGTAAGAGACATGCACATGCTGTGTGCAGGGCAGTCAAAAGCGTGTTTTATTCAAGGTTCTTCTGCTGTTGCTGCAACATTTTAGTACAAAGTCTTGACGGCTCGATGCAGGCAGGAGCCTTTCCTCTGTTATTCCACAGGATTGCATTCTTGGGAGAGGAAAGGTAGAGGCGACAGTATTGCGAGACCCGAGTGGGAAGATGGTTAAGCTTTTAACTAAAAGAACGCCTATATGCAGCAGATTCCCAGCACCTGTGCATTGCCCATCCATCCTTCACGTTCAGAATGAAGGCACAGACTGACCCATGTGAATATTACATAACTGGGCTGTGGAGAACCTGAAGTTTCTAGCCAGCTTATCAAAACTCCAAACAAGTTGTATGTGAAATGAGTAAATGCACTGCAGAGTCAGCAAGAGATTATTAAAGAATATAATAATAATAATAATTTTCTGAGCAGCATGTTGGCACAGCAATGGAGTTGGTGCCTTACAGAACCAGGGACCCGGGTTCAATTCTGACTACTGGTGCCGTCTATACGGAGTTTGTACGTTCTCCCCGTGACCTACGTGGATTTTCCCCGGGTGCTCCACTTTCCTCCCACACTCCAAAGACGTGCAGGTTTGTAGGTTAATTGGCTTGGTAAAATTGTAAAATATCCCAAGTGTGTTTAGGATAGTGTTAGTGTGCGGGGATCGCTGGTCGGCACTGACTCGGTGGGCCGAAGGGCCTGTTTCCGCGCTGTAAACTAAAAAATAATTATCTCTAAACCCCAAAAATTATAATTATAATAAAGAATATTAAAGAATATTGCAGATACTATTGCAAAGTTTAAGAGACATTTAGGCAGGTACATGGATTGGATAGGTTTAGAATGATGTGGGCCAAATGCGGGCAGATGGGACTAGTGTAGATGGAGCATAATGGCCAGTCTAGGCAAGTTGGGCCGATGGCCCAGTTTCCACTCTGGATGACTCTATGATTATTATTAGAGTGCAGATGAACCCAGACAAAAATTATAAGGCTAATAATGCTGGTGCCAGTTAGACACAACCATCTCTGAACAATCAATGAATATTCAATAGAAACCGTTCCAAATAAAGAACAAACCAAATGTTCCTCACATTTCAACCAAGTGTTAAATTAGATTCATAAAAATAACGAGACATTCAGTTGTATTTAGTGGACCCACCACTGTGGTACAAGTACAATATTTTAATCACAAGATAGAAAGTAACGTTTCGTGTGTACATCAAGGCTTCTCAATAGTGCCTGAATCCATAATAGTCTTGATTTAGGTTAAGTTTCTAATTTAAAACTGCTGATTATTTTCATAAAATGCAAGATTTCCATAAACACACTCCTGATTTCAATGATCACCTAGGAAATGAAAATTATTTCCCACAAAATAACTATTTCTCACAAAGCAAATACTAGTTTGCTATGTACATAACCATACCCAAATGTATGGTTAGTCTGAAGAAGGATCTCGACCCTAAACGTCTGAATAAAGGTCTTGACCCGAAACGTCACCTATTCCTTCGCTCCATAGATGCTGCCCTCACCCGCTGAGTTTCTCCAGCATTTATGTCTAACCCCCAATGTATGCTTGTTGCCACAGTTTCATAGAATAGTCACAGTGTTGAATCCATGCTGATTCTCCAGAAATTGTGGAATTGTACAGCACAGAAATGGGCCCTTATAGTCCACCTCATCCATGTTAACCGCGATGTCTATCTACGCAAATCCCATTTGCCCGCATTTATTCCAATACACTTTTCCCAATCAAGTACTGATCCAAATGACCTCTAAACGTCGTAATTGTGTGTGCTTCCATTACCTACTCTGGCAGCTTGTTCCAAATATTCACCATCCTCTGTGTGAGAATCTTACTCCCCAGATCTTGTTCTATATCCAGCCAGTCCCATTTCTTCATTCTTGCTTTTAAACCCTGCAAATTGTCCTCCTTAAAGCCCTGTCCCACTGTACGAGTTCATTCAAGAATTCTCCCGAGTTTGCCCTGATTCGAACGCGGAGATTTACAGTAATGGTCGCTCGCAGGTACTCGGGGCTCTCGTGGACATTTTTCAATATGTTGAAAAATCTTCACGCGTCTTCCCGAGCTTACCGCGTTTCCCGAGTACCTGCCGTTAGCGTTACAAGCCGCTAAGAGACGTCCCCGAGCTCCGAAGTACCGCTACGTTAATTCTATGAGTTTGATTTATTTTTTTTAGCTCAGGAGAGCTCTTGAATGAACTCGTACAGTGGGACAGGGCTTTTACAGATACTCCACAAGCTCCCTTCTAAACCATCTGCCTCCATATACTCTGGGCTTCTACTTAACTACTTCCTCACTTTAAATGAACTACACACGGGAACAATCAAGAATGGAAGTACTGCCACATTTTCTCTGTCCTCACCTTTTATGGCTGCATTATTTAATTTATAATAAATTAAGGTCTAGCACTCACTGGTGTTTGTGTCTGTGGCATTGAACACAGCACATTAAGCCAATGCAATGGAAAACCATATAAATCTGAAGTAAAAGAAAATGTTGACTGTTGGAATGAGATGATCTTCATTTATGAAAAATAAATAATCAAAAAACTCAACTTAGATTCCATTGTAGGTTCTCGTTTTGAAATCTTAAGAGCTCACAGTGCATATTAAGCATTGTGCAATTGAAGACCACTTTACAAGCTATTTATTATGTCCTCTTAGCTACTTAGCTGAACATAATTCTAGAATTAGACACAAAATGCTGGAGTAACTCAGCGGGACAGGCTGCATCTCTGGAGAGAAAGAATGGGTGACAATTCCAGTCGAGACCCTTTTTCAGACGTCTCGACCCGAAAGGTCACCCATTCCTTCTTTCCAGAGATGCTGCCTGTCTCACTGAGTTAATCCAGAATTGTATGTCTATCTTCAGTGTAAACCAGCATCTGTAATTCCTTCCTACATAATTCTAGAATTATCTGGACAATACAATGTACTTGACACTCGAAGGTTAGTTATGTCACATTTTCAGTATGTATAGACTTCAGAACTTTTAACACTTCAGGATATGTACTTCTGTTTTTCTAATAAGATCATGAATTAGTAGTGCCAAAGTAGGCATTCAAGATAGGCAACTCACCATTTGTGAATACTGCAGATGATACAGTTTTTCAAACTATTAGTTTGCTCTCTTTTAAAAAGCTGAGGAGGAACTTCTTTAGTCAGAGGGTAGTTAATCTGTGGAACTCATTGGCACAGAGGGTTGTGGAGGCCAAGTCAGTGGATATTTTTAAGGCAGAGATAGACAAATTCTTGATTAGAACGGGTGTCAAGGGTTATGGGGAGAAGACAGGAAAATGGGATTAGGAGGCAGAGATCAGCCATGATTCAATGGCAGAGTAGACTCGATGGGCCAAATGGACTAATTCTACTCCTATAACTTGTCAACGTAAAAATAACTGTGGACAGATGTTTAGGAAAACCATGCAACCATATGTCTCGTCCAGAAACATCACCTATTCCCTTTCTCCAGAGATGCTGTTTGACCCACTGAGTTACTCCAGCTTTTTGTGTCTATCTGTGGACAGGTGTTGTTTGCAATGTAGAGGTGTATGTCAATCATACAATTGTGCATGTTTTTTATCGAAGCAGACCACTGTATTGGCATTTCCCATGAATGGTCACTGACTGTGTAAGAAGGAACAGCAGATGCTGGTTTAAACTGAAGATGGACACAAAAGGCTGGAGTAACTCAGCGGGACAGGCAGCATCCCTGGAGAAAATAAATGGGTGACGTTTCAGGTGGAGACCCTTAAAAAGGGTCTCGACCTGAAACGTCACCCATTTACACAGGCAACATCTCTGGAGAGAAGGAATGGGTGACGTTTCGGGTCGAAACCCTTCTTAAGGATCTCAACCTGAAACAACGCCCATTTATTTTCTCCAGGGATGCTGCCTGTCCCGCTGAGTTACTCCAGCATTTTGTGTGTATAGTGTGTCACTGACTATTTAGTTGTCCATCTGTGTTATGTTCACATCTCTAAGCAGCCTCTGATAACGATCGTGAAAATGTTAAAGAGCAAAGGAACATCTCTTGTCGTGAGCCTACTCCAGAATCTGAAATGTTAATCAAATTTTAAGTGGTCCAAATAATGTTACTCTCCTACTTCTCATCCTTCAGATAGAATTCATGTTGCAATAGATCAAAGGAGAGCAGTGTGCAGAGAATGGAAAGTGCGTTTGCTCATCTATCCAACAGGGTAATCAAAAAAATAGTGGACAATAGTTGGCTATTTACTTGTCAACATTTTGGTCAAATGTCTGGCATCAGATGAAATTCAAGGGCATCAAAATGGTGGCGAATTGGAAAGACGAGGAGAAAATGAAAAATAAAACCTCAGAATTTTGTATACATTCAATGATTTTTTAAAAAAGCATTAAAACCTTTCACTTCAAAATATCTATGCAGAATTTACAAAATTAGCTTCAGCTGTATTAATGCATCATATCACACTGAAGTACTTCGATATGTAACAGCTAACGGTGCTGCACAACTTAAGCAGCAACTGAGCTGCTTTTAATCACACTTCACTTATCCAACCTTCACTTCTCCAACCTAATTATGACTTTCACAAAAACAAATGAGCCATTTTGCTTTTGCTGTGAGATACTTACTGATGCAGGTGAGGAATTTGGCACCTGTGAGGTGGTTTTCCCCACCTTACAACTTGGCTAAGATTTGATTATTAGAGGAAAAAAATAATAAGGATTGTTAGAAAATTTCTGGTGTCTAGTACAAGAGCATGAATTGGATACCAGTTTGCAGGGACTAGAAATAAGCTCCAGAGAACCGGGTTCGATCCTGACAATGGGTGCTGTCTGTACAGAGTTTGTACGTTCTCCCTGTAACTGCATGGATTTTCTCCGGGTGCTCTGGTTTCCTCCCACAGTTCAAAGACATACAAGGTTTGTAGTTTAATTGGCATTGGTAAAATTGTATATTGTCCCTAGTGTGTAGGATAGTGTTGGTGTACGGTGCGGACTTGGTGGGCCGAAGGGCCTTTTTCTGCCCTGTATCTCTAAAGCTAGATTAGATTGCTCCCTCACATGAAGGCCACATTTGTTGAAGACTGGCAATGATGCAGTGGCATTTGATCGAATTGCCTCCTTTAAAAAAACGGATTCATTTGCAAAAGTGACAGTAGGCTATTGCAATAAAGAATATTGTTATCCCCTGAATCAGTCGTAATATTGCATGTCTTTCAACTGTAGGTTCTTTCCTAAACTTAAACATATATTTCAAATATTTAGTGCAGATTATAGACATACAAATTTGCAGTAGGAATGGACCATTAGATCCATGCACCTTGCCCTGGCATTCAATAAGATCACAGCTGATCCAACTCTAACTGCAAGGCTAGATTCATGGCAGCAACAAGTAGCCTTTCATCCTCTTGCTTATTAAGAATCCATGCATCTCTATCTTAAAAATATTCTAAGACTCTGCTTTCACTGCTCTTTGAGGAAGAGACTTTCAATAAAATCATGACCTGTTGAGAGAAAAAGGAATATACCCATCTGTCTTAAATTGGCAACCCCTTATTTTTAAGCAAGTTGTGGGTTTACCCATAGTTGTTAAACAGAAAGAGAACACATTTTTTCATATCAACCTTGTTAAGGTTCCTCAATAATGAAGTTTATTTTTAAATTAAACAATGTTTAATGGATGTACACACACAAGGAACTGCAGATGCTGGTTTACAAAAAAAATACAAAGTGGTGGAGTAACTCAGCAGATCAGGCATCATCTCTGGAGAATATGGACAGGTGATGTTTATGGTCGGGACCCTTCATCGGACTGATCAGTTTGAAGAAGGGTCCCGACCTGAAACATCACCTATCAATAGTTCTCCAGAGATGCTGCCTGACCTGTTGAGCTACTCCAGCATTTTACATAGAAACATAGAAAATAGGTGCAGGAGGAGGCCATTCGGCCCTTCGAGCCAGCACCGCCATTCATTGCTATCATGGCTGATCGTCCCCAATCAATAACCCATGCCTGCCTTCTCCACATATCCCTTGATTCCACTAGCCCCTAGAGCTCTATCTAACTCTCTCTTAAATTCATGCAGTGATTTGGCCTCCACTGCCCTCTGTGGCAGGGAATTCCACAAATTCACAACTCTCTGGGTGAAAAAGTTTTTTCTCACCTCAGTCCTAAATGGCCTCCCCTTTATTCTACGACTGTGGCCCCTGGTTCTGGACTCGCCCAACATTGGGAACATTTTTCCTGCATCTAGCTTGTCCAGTCCTTTTATAATTTAATATGTTTCTATAAGATACCCCCTCATCCTTCTAAACTCCAGTGAATACAAGCTTAGTCTTTTCAACCATTCCTCATATGACAGTCCCGCCATCCCAGGGATCAATCTCGTGAACTTACGCTGCACTGCCTCAATCACAAGGATGTCCTTCCTCAAATTGGTAGACCAAAACTGTACGCAATACTCCAGATGTGGTCTTACCATAGCCCTATACAGCTGCAGAAGATGTCTGTCAATGTTTAATGCTTGGTCAGCTAGCTGTTTCTGCTTTTTTTTTCTCAAGGCTCGTACATAATTTTTCACTGTTAAAGCTTTCTTGTTTCATTCACTCCCCCTTATATATTAGCAAAGCATAACATACCTTGGCCATGAGAATAAATGAGCAATCTTCACCTCAACCTTTGCTAACATCATCCCCTCAACATTGAGTCAGAGATATGTGATTTTGACCAGCGTCATCTGAGGATCTAACAAGCCTGTACCCAGAGATAGTGACTCGCGATCATACAGCTAATGTTCATATTATCCAGCTTGTTTCCAGAAGACTAAACTCGCTTTAAGCAGGTCCAGAACCAAAATGGCATGGGCCTGCACATTGGCATGGTTTTGCAGCTGTGGGTGCAGTCAGGCCAGTGGGCCATATGAGCCCTGTCCATTAGAGCCAGTAAAACCTTGACAGATAGACCTGCCAAGCATCCAGCATTGGTTTCTGTCAGGAGCACACAAAAACTATTTAATATTAAGTAAACACTTGGAATAGAAAATCATTACTCAAAGGAAGGAACTGCAGATGCTGGTTTATGCCAAAGATAGGCACAAAGTGCTGGAGTAACTCAGCGGGTCAGGCTGCATCTCTGGTGAAAAAGAACAGGTGACAAGCCTCAAACCTGCTTTTCCAGCCACAGAAATTGTATGCTGATCCAATTAAGTGTCTGGTCAATGGTGATTTCCGTGATGCTGGTGATGGAAATGGTCATTGCTCCAACAGTTTGAGGCATAAAAGTAACTTGCCACTTAAAACAGCACATCTGAATGCTGTAGACGGGTTCCGACCAGAAACGGCACGCATCGTTTTTCTCCAAAGATGCTGCCTGACCCGCTGAGTTATTCCAACACTTTGTGTCTATCATCATTATTCATGGGATCTATGTCCCCATTTATCGCAATGGGAAACATAATTATAACCACTTTGCCAAGTGGCTTCTAGGGAAAATGAGTCTGATTCATGCAGCATGGATATAGACCCTTGGGTCCAACCTGCCCACGCCGGCCAACATGCCCCATCTACACCAGTCCCACATGCCTGTGATTGCCCCATATCCTTCTAAACCTATCCTATCCATGTACCTGTCCAAATGCATTTTAAACACTGTAATAGAAATGTGATGACGCACAGCTAGAAAATCACCAGCAGAACAAGTCTGAGACTTCTGCATTCATATACGAATTCCACTTGTTGGCACTTATAAAGGGCAAATAGCATTATTTATTTAGTGTGCTACCTGCAATTCTAACAATGATCCTTCCTAATTTTCTATCTCTCGATATGTAAAATACCTCTAAACAATTCAGCACCTATCTATCCCTCTGTAATTCAAATGGCTAACACACGATGTTAAATCTGCATTGTGAGGCTTAAAGTCTCCTTGTGGCATGACTGACGATACTGATCTAAACAGATGTAGCTGCATTTAACTATTTAACATTTTGCTAAGACAGTAGTGATTTAACATACCTGGAAGCAAGTGTCTTAGGTTAAAGAGCATGAAAATTCCAATTCATAATTTAGCTTTCAGTGCTTTCTTACAAAGCCTCTCGGGAAATCACACTGAGGTCCTCCGTTATGCGAGGGGATGGTTAAAATTAAGTTTATTATGGTTACAGAAAGGACAATAAACTAACAAGCACAAAAAATCTGCTTAGTTATTGAAGTGATGTTTGTGGGACTTTTATGTGCATTTACGTGCCGTAATTCAAAAGAAGACCACAATCAATAAAATTTAGCTTATTCTAAGGCTGCAAAAGATATCTTGTGTGAGAATTGTCGGACAAAAATTTTTTGTTAGAAGAGATTTTAAATGCTTCAGTGCTGTAATCCAATATAAACCATGATTATGATAATAATCTATAATACACACTTTATTGTTCTGTTTAATACATAATGAACACGGCAAAAGCTAGATTCATGTGTGTCCAATATCAGAAGTAATCTCAAATTTGACTCAACAAAGTAAATTCTGCAAAATAGCGTGCAAAAGATATTTTCTTGTAATAAACGGCAAAGAAAATGAGAAAAGGTGCTTTCCCCTTGAAACCTGCTTTCTCGTGCTGTCTGTTTGAATTGATCATAATTTTGCATTCAGATATCATAGTAATGTTGTTTAATTCAACCGAAATAAATATTTTAAAAGAGCATATGAACCAACTAGTCGCGTCTGTAAAATGTCAAAAGTGGTTTAAATATTCAGTTGTATGAATTAAGTGCTATTTTTTCCAACCATCATGAATACCACTGTAGACCTCAAATGTGAAAAACGACTTTAAACTAATTGATATAATTGCTTGAAGATGTGCAGGCAGGTGAAACCTGATCCCTTAGGCCATTGTGGAGACCAGGAACAACAGAAGAATGTTTACACAGTGGTTGGAGTTTAACAGACAGGCAGGCCCAGGTTTTAGACAGCCAGCAAAAACATCACTAATAGGTGACCTCTTCATGTAGGCCATTCTGAAACCATGGCAGACAGTGTCCAAAATGTCAAGGTTAACTGTATGACTTTTTTTGTGGTTTCTTGCTTCTTTAGTACTCAAAGAATACTTACCTGATATTTAGATGACAAATTCCATCCTTTGTTTGCTTACAAATTATGGTTTAAACTTTAGATTTTAGACATACAGAGCGAAAACAGGCCGTTCGGCCCACCGAGCCCGTGCCAACCAGCGTCACTACTTACATTAGCACTATCCTACACACTAGTTTAGTTTAGTTTGGTTTAGAGCTACAACGCAGAAACAGGCCCTTCGGCCCACAGAGTCTGTGCCGACCAGCGATCCCCATACACTAGCACTATCATACTCACTGGAGACCATTTACAATTTTACCAGAGCCAATTAACCTACAAACCTTCATGTCTTGAGTGTGAGAGGAAACTGGATAACCCAGAGAAAACCCATGCAGTCACAGGGAGAACGTACAAACTCCGTGCAGACAGAACCCGCATTCAGGATCGAACCTGGGTCTCTGGCGCTGTAAGGCAGCAGTCTACCACTGCGCCACTGTGCCACCCAAACCCAGGAATTTGTGTAAAACAAGTAATTCATACAGGTCCTTGTATATATATACACAAATGTATATATACATTTTATCTATAAATTATCGCTCAGCACCATTAGCACAGCTTTAATCTCAATAAGACTGACCAACAATAATGGAAACCAGCTCAAATTTAAAACAAAACCATCAAGAGAGAAATCAATAGACAATAGAAAATAGACTATAGGTGCAGGAGTAGGCCATTCGGCCCTTTTAGCCAGCACCGCCATTCAATGTGATCATGGCTGATCATCCACAATCAGTACCCCAGTATACAAAATCAACTGATGGAAGTTGCAAACTGCATTTTACAAACATACCAAAATGATGGGCTAAGACCAGCCGTGCCATTAAGCCGGACCTGCACTCATGATGCCGGTGGCTATGTACAGAAATGCAACGTAATAGAAAAGACCCTTAATGCTCCCCTCTGCACTGATGATAATGATCCAATGATTCAATGATTCTTTATTGTCACGTGTACCTACAGTGAAATTCTTTGTTTTTGCATACAATCCGGTAAAATCATGCGGCAGACTTTACCTACACAGTAAACAATGAGTGGTCACACATCTCCGGCCAAAACGTTCACAGTACATAGTTATTTCTCGCAGCGGTGAACCGGAAATGGGAAGAGCAGTTCCGCTAAACAAATAGAAACATATAAAATTCTTGAAGGATTGGACAGGGCTGGATGCAGGAGAAATGATCCCGATGTTGGGGGAGTCCAGAATATGGGGTAGGCCATTTAGGACTGTGATGAGGAAAAACATTTTCACCCAGAGAGTTGTGAACCTGTGGAATTCTCTGCCACAGAAGGCAGTGGAGCCCAATTCATTGGATGTTTTCAAGAGAGAGTTAGATTTAGCTCTTCAGGCTAAAGGAATCAAGGGATATGGGGGGAAATCAGGAACGTGGTGCTGATTTTAGATGAGCAGCCATGATCATATTGAATGACGGTGCTGGCTCGATGTGGCCCAATGGCCTACTCCTGCACCTATGTTTCTTTGTTTCTAACTGAAGGAATTTGTGTACGATTTGGGATGAATAGATACACATTTGTGGAGAAATTGGTGATATCAAGCATGGATAGTGGAAAATATTTTATTATCTCTGTTTATTAGCAATATCACATTTGGGAAAGTGCTTGGACCATCTGCATTGTAAAATGTCCAACAGATTTCCTGTATCTGCAACAAAAATGTTTTTTTTGTTTGGGTTTTAGCTTCTCTTTGCATACCCTCACCACAGACTAGATCAGATTTCATTGACAGCTCGATCTGTGCCATTTCCCCGATTGGTGGGTTGCGTCAACAAAAGATGATTTCACTCTCTGGCATTCAAAGAGGAATGTCCCTCCATCATCTTCTCTTCAAATGTTTCTTTTATTATGGGAATGTTTTGACGTGGTTCCTTTTTAAGGCCCCTGAATCTCTGACCAAGAATATCCGAACAGACGTTTTTATATTGAAAAAAACGGTTATATTTATCACGTCACCTTTTCCTATGTCTCATTAATTTCAAGAATAAAATCCACTGCGTAGACACTCCCATCATTATTGCTGAAAAGGTATTTGCAGTTAACATTTCAGGTTAGAAATGCAAGGAAACAACATGATACAGAAGCTTTAAGTGCTGACTGGCTGAGTAAATTATACTTCTATTCATCACCTAAAAAAAAAAATCATACATAAATTCCAATTCCAAATTCTCAAAATTATAATCTGGGAAAGCGTCTATTTGAAGGAGAATTGCACAACATTTATTTCCACACGGGGCAAATAACATAAACTAAGTCACGTAATCATCTTCCTTCCCCCTTCAACGGTCCCCCTATAAGCTATAAACGAAGTCAGTGACTGGTACCAGGAACTGCCCTGCACTCTCGGTAGGTCAGCAAAGCTATGCCTGGTTGACAGGTTCCGTTTACAGGAGACCAGCACTTTGTTTGGATATCCCGACCTTGCTCACCACTATCTTAACAACACATGGCAAGAAAGATTTCCAATACTTTAGCTAAATTACATTATACACAGTCAAGAGTTGGACTACTAACCTTCTAAAATGAGTGAATAGCTTTTATTAGTCCCCTCTGTGATGTATTTTAACATGCTTTGAATTTAAGTGTACTTTGGAATAGACCGAAAATAAAATACTCACACTTGCCCATTAAATAAACACCATTTTTGTACAATGTGGCAGAAAGAGTCCAGTTAATAAGATTTCAATGAAAATATCTTTATTGCTAATTTTCTTGGCTGCATTATTCATGCATGTATTGTACATCAAAAATGCACTGCAAGGCTAAGATGTCAAAGCACACACACTGTTAAATTTGTAAAACATTAATGAATATTTTCCTTTTTTTAAAACATAAGATGATGTGCAAAGCCATTTATTTTGCACTAATTTATTTGGGACTGTTTTATATTTTAATTGTCTGCTTTGAATTCTTTATTTTGTCTCATATATATTTGTTAAACTCCATCCAAGACTTCAAAGGGAGCCGTCAACTAAATATTGTTTCATTCATGAGCTGCTCTTCCAAGTCAATTATATCTTTCAACTTCAGGGGCATTGTATGATAAACTGGCTGTAAAAATCATCCGCATTAATACATTACGATGCCTCGGTTCCAAAAGGTAATTAAAGAAGTAAATGACTCATAAGAATAGACATATTAGCTGCAAAATGAAAGGCAACAGAGCTGCCACAAGAAAATATGTACCATTAAGATATTGCATTTTCATGTACTTGTAGTCATCGCACAGGGTTTCTGCGTCTTTAACAACCCTGCCTTAAGTTAATTGAGAATGGGAAAGCATCTTATTTCAACAATGTCAGAAATTTTACAGATGATAGCAGATTTTATAAAGATCTCTTTAATTTTGGAGATTGCTTCACTGGTTGTTATTCATTGAAGAAAATGGCATGAAGACCTGAAAATGTGCAAAATGACTCTCGTTCCTTTATCTATGGACTATTTTGTTCAATATTTGAACATTCAAACTGCTTTTATTTATAATTGCAACAAAATGAAAAGGCATATAAATATAACACCGGGTTGAATCTCAAAGAATTGGATGTTGCACCTCCCTCACTGATCCTACTTTCAGCTTTTAATACAATCCAGTGGCTATACTGCATAAAAGTCAATTTGGTACTTACTAAAGTATATTTAGAATGCATCACGTATATTAATGCGGTACTAAACACACTTGCTCTGTTAGGAAATCGCAGGCACTATCAAGGGCAAAGGACCTACACACTTAGGTAACAATAAATGACAGGCTGTGGTTCAAGTCCATTAGCTGCTATGCGAGAGTAACACCATCCACTAACGGGCAACCTGTGAAAAAAGTCCAAGATGTGTTTAAATCTTGCAGTGGGAATGCTGAATTAATTCTTTTGAATTGTAATCCCTCAACCACAGCAAATTACCTTCATTAATGATGGAAAAAATCTGCCTCTGTAATAAGCAAGGGAGGGGGGGAGAAATCAGCGTCATTTAGCTATTACTATTTGTTCTGCATGTAACTAGTAAGCCGTGCTTTAATGCTTTGTGTAAATGATTCTTTTTTATGTAATCTATGCACGAATGTGAGTAAGCGTATATATATATAGAAGGAAAATTTAGCTGCACAACATCAGTTGAAAGTTTAAAAACTCAGTAAACAATACACCTAAAATAAAAAGCGCAGATATTATCAATATTTACCAATGTCATAACATACGATCTGACAGAATTAGCGTGCAAATTATTTGTACTTTCAATAAATAATCCAAATTCTGTGACGTAAAACCTATGCAAAACTATTTTTCCATTTCTGCCTTTAAAATGTTAAATATTCATGTTAAGATATTATGCAAGATGTCACTGGGTTTTGGGAGTTTTTTTAAAGCAATTTCATGGAGTTGAATATACTGAATGAAGATTGTGTTTGATGCTGAATTGCCCGTGTAGTAAAATTTAAAAATACACAAGGATTTAAAAAAATATATATAGCCATCTTCAATCAACTTTCCAATAATGTCTGTGACAAGGTACAAGGTTTAACAAAGCCCTTAGCACTGAATTACTATAAAGGATGCAAGTGATGATTTTATTCTTAGGTGGCAATTAGAAATGTGGTGTATTTTAAACATTAACCATTTGATTTCAGATGGTTTCATTATTACTCAGAAGAATCAATCTAGCAGAGTTCAAAATGCTCTGGAAATGGTTCAAGTCTATTGCAAAGTCAAGAGTCAGGAAAGGAAAATAAATAGAAGCTGGAAGATAGATCTCTGGATTCCGTAATTTACCAGAAACGAATTTCATAATGGCTTTTACTGATATAAAAATGAATAAATTAGTATCCCATTTGCCATCTCAAATCTCCACATGAAAAATGGCCACCTGAAAACTTAGTGGAAAAGACAATTTGCTGTTGGGAAATAAAAACCCTTAGTATTTATATGGTGCTTATAACATAGAAAATTTTCTCAAGGCACTTCAATTATCAAACAGAATTTGTCACTGAGTCATGAAAGTAGATGACAACAGCTAGTTCAAAGCGGTGGGTTTTAAGGAATGACTTCAAGCTGATATGTGGTGGAGATTTCCAGAACTAAAGAGGTCAGCACAGTGGCGCGGCGGTAGAGTTGCTGCTTTACAGCGCCAGAGACAGGGGTTCGATCCTGACGGCGGGTGCTGTCTGTACAGAGTTCAGACTTTCTCCCTGCGACTGTGTGGGTTTTCTCCGGCTGCTCTGGTTTCCTCCCACACTCCAAAGAAGTGCACTTTTGTAGGTTAATTGACATTGGTAAAAACTGTAAATCGTCCCTGGTGTGTGCGATAGTGCTAGTGTATGGGGGGGCGATCGCTGGCCGGTGCAGACTCCGTGTTCCGAAGGGCCTGTTGACGCGCTGTATCTCTATGGTCCATCTCTAAAGTAACGCCAGAGAAACTGAAATCAGTCACTAGCTGTTGAGTGTTGAATTCAGGATGGTCGAGAGGCCAAAAGAGAGATTGACATAAGGTTACAGGACTGGAGAAATGATAGACATAAGAAAGGATGAAGAAATGAATGGAGATTAAATTAAAAGTGAGAATATTAAGTGTACCATGAACAGTGTAAAGGAGCAAACATGGGTTGTAGTGCAGAATGGGTGCTGAAATAAATCTGCAGAACATTGAATCTTCTTAAGGGTAGAGAGATTAAAACAAGAATAGCCAGCCTGGACTAATGTTAGGACACCCCTGGCTAAAATTAACAATGGCACAGATGAGGTTAGATTTTATAGATTACAAACAATTTGGCGGCAGATTGGGTACTAATCAAATTGACAGTATTTGACTGAGATGGTGTTCAGTTGTTGAGCATTGTGAACCTTAACCACAATGCATTCATCTAAGTGTATTCCATCAGCTATTGGCAATGGCTTTAAAAGAGAATGGGTAAGGGGGAGCGGGTGTCCAGATGAATTATATGGCATGGGATACACCATCTCTGGCCAACTCATTTGGGGCATGGTTTACATATGTCTGATCTTCTTGAGTTTGTAGGCAATGTTCATTGAGGAACGCTGACTGATGATGGGGGCTCTGCAACAGTAGTATGGCTGAAGTGCCAGGCTAAGTGGTTAGATTGTCAGCAGCCGTTACCATGTATTATATATATATATTACGACAGCGGTTTAATTATACTTATTAAGACAGCGGCTTGTGTATTCCCAAATCTGGATGTGGGACAGGCAATCTAGACAGTGGAGGGATTGGGTGAGGTGCCGGTTTGGTTCACCTGGGTGTGTCAGTGCAAATGTGGAAACTGCAAAAGGTAATAAATGATGAGTATCTTTGCAACTGGAATAACAAGTTTTAGTGGGATTCCACATGGCCCTGTACTCGGTCCCTTGTTACTTGGGTACATGTTAATGATTTGCATTTAAATGTGGGTGAAATGATAAAAGTCTACTGATAGTGTATAATATGGCTATGCAGTTGACAATGAGATGGAACGTTTTTCACCAAAGAAGCTTACTGATGGACTAGTAATTTGGGTTGATAAGTGGCCGACGAGATTTGATCTGGAGTCAAAGTGTTCAGATTCTGCCATTTTTTTCCATTTTTTGGAACCATTTTTTCAACAACCATTTAAATTTAAAAAAAAGTTTTTAATGTGCTGCACTGGCAACGAGCATTTCACTACACCAATTGGTGTATGTGACCAATAAAATAACCTTTGCATTTGGGGAGCTGCAACAAGGCAAATAAATGGGAGGATGGTGAGAGTTGTGGAAGAACAGAGTGAACTTGGAACACATTCACATGTCCTTTAAAGACAGCAGGACAAGTCAATAATGTGGTTAAAAACATACAGGATGTTCGGTCTTGTTAGATGAAGTATATAAGAGAAAGGAGATACAGGAACTGACTAGTTAACCAAAGCATGTGTACTCCATTACAGATCTGATCATCACATTATAGGGAAAATACATGTGTACCTGAGGAAGGATGTAGTACATTCAACGAACTAGAAAATGTTAGCAACAACAAAAGAATAGATAGACAAGGTTATTTTCTTTGAAACTGAGTAAGACCAGAGCAGTCTTAATGTCGTTGGTTAAAATTGCAGGACCCAGACTCAGTCAATAGAGAGGATCTAATTCCATGGGTCAAAAACCAAAGAGCATCATTTTAAAGTAATTGATGGAAAAATGAAGGAGGAAGAGGAAGAAAAGTTATCAACCAGAGGGGGAGATGGTGGGAGAAAGGAAAAGCCGGCAAGGATACATTCCAAGAACTGGAAGGTGGGATTTGTTGGGAACAACCATTCTTAAAGCAGGACAGAAGGATGAGTCGAATGACTTCCTTCTATGGTATGAACTTTCTATGATCCTAGGTGTAGACGGGAGATGCCGTTAAAGATCGCATGAAGATGAGAAATAAAACGGGGCGAAGGATAGATCTACAGTGGGCATCATTGGTAATGCTTTGATCCATGGGAGGAAACTTATTGCATGTTATTCTCTGGCCATGACAGGACAGTTACGAATTAAACAGGAAAGTGAAACAGGACACAAGTGGAGAGACATTGTGGATATGATCAACCATATTCAACACTGTAGATAGATTGCAAAAATCAAGGAGTGTTTTGAATATTTCTATCCTCAGTATATAATAACAGTAATGAGAGCTCATAGTGTACCATTCATTTTACTGGGTAATTCAAACAGGCTGGGAAGTAAAATGTTGCAAACTATGCACAGGGCAGTCCAATGTCTGTGTTGGAAACATGATAGAATTGATTATTGAGGAGAAAGTCTGCTTGAAATGATCCTTTTGTTTTTAACTGACCATTTTAAAGGGGAAGTTGATTAAGTTGTCTGTTCCATATATTTCGTAAGCAGAAGATAATGGCTTTGTTTTTTAAATATTGTTTCTGTATTAATAATAAGAATACAGAATAAACATTACACATGTATTATTACACCTGTGACCACATGTGCCTCTCTTAGTAGTATCGTAGTTTTAGAAATGGTCGACAAAGACTGACTATTTAATCTCATGAAGTTGTTGAGGTCTACTTTCTAGTGAGTCACAATGAAAGGTTGTAAATTATGTCAATAATGAAAGCCAAATGAAGCATTCTACTCTATTATACTTTACAGGGTTGCTCTAGAATATGTCCAATCCCATTCTATTGTGGAAAACAAAGGATCCTAAATTATTTTGTGCAGCACATTTATGTAATCTGTTATCCAACACAAAAATGTAATCTGAAGTTTGACCTTGTTTCCTTTGTGCGGGCTATGCAGTTCCTGAATTTTACTCTGGGTGCGACTTGCATTTGATGCACAAATGCATGGAAATGGCTGGTGTTGACATCATGTAGACAACATTTCTTTGCATGGCCTTTCACAAAAGCAAACACTAATTGAATTCTCAATTGAAGAAGGGTCTCGACCCGAAAAGTCACCTATTCCTTTTCTCTAGAAATGCAGCCTGACCCGCTGAGTTATTCCAGAATTTTGTGTCTATCTTCGGTGTAAACCAGCATCTGCAGTTCCGTCCTATGCTAATTGAATGACTGTGGGTTGTTTCTGCATTAGTTAAAGGGGGCCGTACTCACATGTTCTGTGGATGGATAAACCAGGCTTTCATTTATGGGACTTTAAAGACCCTTTTATAGAAACACAGAAAAATAGATGTAGGAGTAGGCCATTTGGCCCTTCGAGCCAGCACCACCATTCAATATGATCATGGCTGATCATCCAAAATCAGTACCCCGTTCCCGCTTTTCCCCCATATCCCTTGATTCCGTTAGCCCTAAGAGCTCTTGAAAACCAGTGCCATCCAGTGAAATGGCCTCCACTGCCTTCTGTGGCAGAGAATTCCACAGATTCGCAACTTACTGGGTGAAAAAAAAAATCCACTTCACAGTCCTAAATGGCCTACCCCTTTTTCTTAAACCGTGACCCCTGGTTCTGGACTCCCCCAACATCGGGAACATTTTTCCTGCATCTAGCTTGTACAATCCCTTAAGAATTGTATCTGTTTCTATAAGATTCCCTCTCATCCTTCTAAATTCCAGTGAATACATGGCCTTAAAGAATTTTTAAGGTTCCCACCATGTCTCCACCCACACCCACCCTTCATGCTGGGTCAAACTCTCCAAACATGTGATGATTAACCCGCCACTACATCTTCACACTTCCCACTTTGCAACGTCATTCCATCAACTTCCCAACCTTTTTGCGGAACAATTTCCTCAAGTCCCAAACTTCAATGTCCTGATTCTTAATGTTCCTTCCCGCCCTGTTCCTAACATCCTATTCAGATACGAAAGTACAAATCTCTCCTATAATCCACTCCTCCCCACTCTTTCAGTCTGAAAAAGGGTCCTGAAGCATAGCCTGTCCATTCCCTCCACAAATGCTGCCTGACCTCTGAATTCCTCCAGCAATTCCTTGTATCTACATAATGTTGAAAATGGCCACTTCTACTACTTTATTGTCATCAGCGCCTCTTAAAAGGAGGTGCAATTTAGCTGCAGCAGGAGTTTTTCAAGTTTGCCAGTTTGAGCTTCAATGCTTTAGACAAGATCCAAATGTGTTTGGGAACAAAATTCAAGAAACAAAAATATGACCCTGGAGATGGGGATGGAGGGGATGAAGAGATGCCATGTATCCCTCAAGATGTTGTAAGTCCATCAGATTCATACCAGAGAGGCATGTGGAAGAGTGGCCGAGACCAAAAACTAGGAGGATAGCTCATGGGACATGCACATAATGCAGGAAGATGGTTTAATGACCAAACCCATGCTGCCAAAACGAGTGAATTAACTTCAAAAGGCATATCTTAACAACTGACCATCCATTTCATCATCATATATTTATTGATCATCTCTAACACACAGTGCCTACCGCTAACATTCTGATACTTGTACTGTTTCAGCCCAACTCTCAAAAAGCTCATTGTGTTAAATTTCGTAAATGCATAGTTTGCAACAATGGAAGATACTCCACCATGACGTTTCGGGTCGAGACTCTTCATCAAACAGATAACAGTGGCCTGTTTCCGTTATCATCGTTACTTTTTTGCATATTTTTCATTCATTGTACTTTATCTCTCCACATCACTGCCTATATCTCTCGTTTCTCTTATCCCTAGCCAGTCTGAAGAAGGGTCTCGTCCCGAAACGTCACCCATTCCTTCGCTCCAGAGATGCTGCCTGTCCCGCTGAGTTACTCCAGCTTTTTGTGTCTATTTTCAGTGTAAACCAGCATCTGCAGTTCCTTCTTACACATCATTTCACCAAAGAATAGTTCAAATACTCAATGAAGCAGTTTTTTTTTTTTTTAACTTGAACAATATGGTGGTGGATAACAGGAGGCAACGAAACGAAATGGAGGATGATGTGGCCTTTTACGTGGCATTAATTAAGAGAGAATGTAATATATCACATGGTTTAGTGGCAGAGGAATAAATTACTGCACCAGTTTACCAGACACCTGCACAGAGGACAAACATACATCATGGCAAGCAGGGATTTAAATTCAATTAATTAAATCAATTCTGGATTTATGGAAAAAGTAGCATCAGGTAAAGTGATCATGAAATTATTTGACTGTGGTAAAAGATGATCGGATTCACTCATTTCCTTTTGAGAGGGAAATCGATGCCACAGCCCAAACCCTTATGGGCCCGTCCCACTTAAGCGATTTTTTTAGCCGACCACAGGCGCTGTCGCCACATGGTCGCCAGCGTGTCGCCTGTATGGCCATGAGTAGTCTCCTCAGTCGCCCAAAGAGTTGTAGCATATTTCTGGTCGCTGCTGGATTCTCAACATTCGCCGACAGTGGCAACCGTGGGTTTGACGCCAATGAACGTAACTTGACTTAGGTGCTGTCGTAGGTTGTCGCCAGGTTAATGTAGGTTGTCGCCAGGATGTCGTAGGTTGTCGCCGGTGCTGACTTCGGTGAACTCCATTGTCGTATTCGCCGGCAGTGGCTTAAAAAATCGCCTAAGTGGGACAGGCCCATTAGTCTAGTCGCGGTTTTTCGGCGACCTGCTACGACTATGACAGTCGCCTAAAAATCGCTTACGTGGGACAGGCCCATTAATTGCCCTCTACACATTTAGTGATGCCTTGCTATATCCCGAGGCTAAATATATTGCTGTGTTTGTGGAATCAATGTCAAGGGTATATGATAGCTCAATATGACATTGTAAGGCAGAAGGGCCTCTTTCTGCCCTACATCCCTAAAGTAAAGGTTTATGGTCTATTTTTTATTTTGAATTCTCATGAACTGGAAACTTCCCATTATTCAAGGAAATCGGGCAATGAATATTTAGAGACACCGTCCAGGAATACTGGGGCTAACAGCATTTCCTATCTGAAACTGGATCGGTCCTGGGACATCCTAGTTGATACTAATATGGCACGTTAGAGTAAAGGTATTCTGTGTTATATTGCAGGTAATGTAGATAACCAGACACTTATACATTTTACATGTTTCCTGTCCCACAACAGACTCAAAACCCCTCAATATATAACCATCAAAGAAACCTACCACTCCATCCATTGCCTGCATTTTGGAAAATCTGCGGTGCTCCTACTGAAGAATGAACCCGTGGAAAGCAAATGACCCAGAAGTTGTCCTCAACCACGTCCTCAGAACCTGCATGGACATCTTTAACCTTTGTCTACTCCAGCCTGGGATTCCCAACTGCGTTGAGTCAACCACTATCGTCCGAGTCTCAAAGTAAAATAAGATTGCAAGCTTTTAATGATGACCATCCAGTGGCTCTGACATCCATCTTCATAAAGTGTTTCGAGAGGCTGGTCATGGCACACATCAACTGCAGCCTCCAAGAGAGCCTTGAACCACAGCAATCCACCCACTGCTGAAACAGGTTCATGGCAGATGACATATCCCTGGCCCTACATTCAACACGATATTTTGAACTCCCTTTACATTTACTCTCGCACATACCTTATGTGCTCATGTATGGCATAATTTGCCTAGTAGCATGCAAACACAATTTTTCCACTGTATGTCTGTGTATTTGTCAATAATAAACCAATACCAATACATTTTAGCTCAATCCATCACCTTTCCTTTGTACAATTTCAACATCATAAATACCACCTTAAGCTCTTTAAATTGTGGCATGCTGTTGCAATCCACACTTATTCTATCACACTAAAAATGAAAAATATGGGCATAGCAGTAAACATCCACATCATTGTCAATGAAGCTGCTATTCATTTATAATTAGACACAAAATGCTGGAGTAACTCCGCAGGACAGGCAGCATCTCTGACTAGAAGGAATCGCTGACATTTTGAGTCGAGACCATTCTACAGCTGCAAATAACTGAAATCCTTGCAGTTATTTGTAGGAAGGAACTGCAGATGCTGGTCTACACCGACGATAGACACAAAATGTTGGAGTAACTCAGCAGAACATGCAGCATCTCGGGATAGAAGGAATGGAAGGCATTTCGGGTTGAGACCCTTCGTCTGAAGAAGGGTCTCGACCTGAAACATCACCCATTCCTTCTATCCAGAAATGCTGCTTGTTCCGCTGAGTTACCTCAGCATTTTGTGATTATCTTACCTTGCAGCTATTTGTTGGATTAAAATTCTCAAAATAGGTTCATGCAACATTCTCGTAATATTCCTATATGGAAGAGCAATAAATCATCTGTTAAGGCTTCCCTTTTTCCTAACATTAAAACTACTAATGCAATAAAAAGTTGTAGATAGATAAAGGTTAGCGTGGTCAATAAGCATTCTGAGGGAATAACATGGGTGGACTTTAGTTCTAGCTTGCGATGAACCTGAAGTCCTATGTATTTAAAATTATTATTTTTTGTGTAATACTGTGTGTTATTTATAAAGCATAAAGAATGACATTGTCATGGCAGCAAAACAAGTAACAACATAGATATCCTCCAGCAAGGAGTCACTCAATAACTCATTAACCCTCCTTTGGCTAAAACCACACCTGAGAGCCTGAGCTCCTTTATTACATTTACAGATTACTAGTACTGATTTACAGAAATGGTTTTTATTCAAGGAGTACTGTGTGTACAGCTGGGAGGCATAAAGGAGACTGTGGTAAGGAAAAACTCAATTTCCAAAGCTTTGATGATAGCCATTTACTGTAGGTTTACAGCCACCACAGTACAATCTAAAGTAAATACTGTAGTAACATATGCAGCTTGTAAATTTTATTAAAATAGTGCAAAGATTTTGCACAATTTTCAAAAATATAGTTACTACTTACAGGTATATATTGAACAGAAGCATAGGATAGATTTTCTGTAGCATATGCTAATAATATGAGTTTCATAGAATTTAAAAACTTTCTAAACTTCATATAAAAATAATCTTATTAATAACGATTAGAAATGCTGCATATTACAACATAAGTAATAGCAATTGATTGAAATATAAAATTAACTTTTGAACAATGTGTATTTGTGGAAAGGAACTGCAGATGTTGGCTTACACCAAAGATAGACACAAAATGCTGGAGTGAGTGACTCAGCGGGACAGGCAGCATCTCTCGCGAGAAGGAATGGGTGATATTTCGGTCGAGTCTGAAGAAGGGTCTCAACCCGAAACGTCATCAATTCCTTTTCTCCAGAGACACTGCCTGTCCCACTGAGATACTTCTGCATTTTGTGTCTAACTTTTGAACAATATCTACCCAGGCTAATGCAAACACTAGGTAAAGACCATCACATTTGTTGGGCTTCACACATCAATAAACTGCAAACAAAAACTACAAAGCACACACCATTACAAGGGACCAAAAAATAGATTCAACATTATAAGCTAACCAACCTAATTCACACTCACCATTCCACCAGCAAAGGCTGTGTGTCTGGAGTCCCAGGTACGAGCAAGCACAACATAAATATACATTCATTCATTTGTTCTTTCATGTGTAACCTTGAACTAATTGGAAAAATAAATATATACACACACACACACATGTAATGCCACAAAAATAGAACTCCCAGTTACAAAAGCAAGAAGCAAGTCAGATGTGTACTGACACGGACATCATGAAAACTGGACACATGTAACATAAACTTGGTGAAAACCGATACCTAGCCATCAAAACATTACAATGGGCACCCTGCCTCAAAAACTAGGGATATGTCCAATAGATGATAAGAAAGTATAATGATCAAACATTAGAAATGTTCGCACATTCCTACTTATCTATGAAACCCAGTTACACTCCAGATAGATCTTCAAGACAATTAAGTATCATTAAAGGTAAAACACAGAAAACCTCAGGACACCACCAAGAAAACCATAGACATACCTGCAAACACCTGGAAATTGTAAGTGTTTGCACAATCCATCAATACTAATAAACATAAACCATATACGCATGACAATATCTTGCACTAATCGCGATTCCCTTTATTCTGTATTTCTACACTGTGGACAGCTCAATTATAATCATGTATAGTCTTTCCCCTGACTTGATGGCATGCAATAAAAAGCTTTTCACTGTACCCCGGTACACATGACAATAAACTAAACTAAACTGACTAATTACCTGGAATATCAGAAATGCTCAGCAAAAAAACTTAATTTCCACCATCAAGGAGAACAAAACCAAGGACTTTCAAAGACAAGAATTTGAAAAATGAATGAAGTCCCATGAAAATAAGCACCAACCCACTGACCAATCACAACAAATAAAAAGGATATTTGCAGTCATATCTAGACATTAATTGCCAATTATGGTGAATGTAAACCTGTTCAGACATTGGAAAAAAGCAATGATCTAGAGTAGAAATCTATCAATGATAATTTCATACATTTTCCAAATATCGAGCTATTAATAAAAATAACAAGAATGTATTGTTTTTCATGGTCATTGTTAACACTGAAATAACTACGATTGCCAATGAAGTTTGGTACTGAAAATGTTTGTTTCTGTGGGATAGCTTCACCTTTAGAGCAGTTCTTTAAGGGCCTGTCCCACTTAGGCGATTTTTTAGGCGACTGCCGGCGACTGTCATAGTCGTAGCAGGTCAAGTCAAGTCAAGAGGTTATTGTCATGTGTCCCAGATAGGACAATTAAATTCTTGCTGAAAAAAACCTATGGGTCACCGGAAAACCAGTGACTGGACCTCCCCCCCCCCCCCCCCACCACGACAATGCTACGACCACCTAGTCGACGTCAAGCTACGGCAAGCTACCAACAACTGGCGACCCATTACAAGAACGGAACTCACTATCAAAACATGGAGGGGATGGGGGACACCATTTTTTGGCGGCCACGCGCGCATGCGCACACTCACACACATGCGCGAGGCTTCGGAGGCTCAATCCAGCGCTAAAAACGGCGATTTTAAAATCGGGATCACAAAAACTTGAGGGGGATGTCCCCCACCTCTCAAAACATGGGGGGGGACGTGTCCCCTCTGGCCCCCCCCGGGTTTCTCGCCCCTGACCCATTAGGACGTCCACCTACGACCACACCTGCGACCACACAGGCGACAACCTACGACGACCAAAGTCAATCTACGTCCACCTGCGACAAGCTACAGCAAGCAACGACCCTGTCGGTGACAACTGAAGACAATTCAGTCGACCGTACCTGTCGCCGGTTGACGTAGGTTGCCATAGGTAGTCGCCAATGGAATTCGCCGATGTCAGCACCGGCGACAACCTATGTCACCTGGCAACAACGTACGGCAGCACTTACGTCAGGAGAAGTCAAGCTATGCTCATTGGCATCAACCTACTGTCGCTGAAAATTTTTGAACATGTTGAAAATCCAGCGGCGACCAAAAAAGACGCTACGACTCTTTGGGCAACAGAGGAGACTGCTCACGACCATACAGACTACACCCCGGCGACCATGTGGCGACAGCCTAGTCACCTGTAGTCGCCTAAGTGGGACAGGCCCTTTAGTTGTCTTGGCACAACTTGACACAATCAAATGCAGTTTTTTAAGAACATCTACAGAGCATGTAGTTGCAGCTGAAAGCCCATTCAGATTTCATCGTGTGGAATGGAAATCTAACTCAACTGCTGTCAATTATGCCTCCCATTCATTTATAATATTTATATACATTTGGAGCTGTGTAACCAGTTGTTTCTCCCATGTTGCTGATTCCAAATGGAAATACTCAGTTTTCTCCGGTGATAAACCCCAACAGATACACGTCATATAAAGTTGGGATAATATGACAGATAAATGTGGGTTTTTCCTATGTAATAAACCAGTGATCGAAGTTCTGTGTGGAAAGAAAGGCTAGCATTCCTTACTATCCAGGAGCTGCAATATGAAAACAATTACCAGAAAGAAAAAAAATCAACACTGGATATAAACAAAAATCAAAAAGGTGCAAAAAGGTTTAAAGGCAAGTCATCGACTTTCATTAAATGGAGGTTCTCCCAGCATCTGTTTGAAACATGAAGCAGACAATTGTGTTTCTGGCTCAGATTCAGGTGTTTGAAACACAGGACAAACAGACTGCTCTCTTTCCTCAAGCAATGATTTTGTTTTTTTTAATTAACTTCCTTGCATTGCAGAGTTGCAGAGTGGTTAGACCCTGTTGAATCATCCAAGATTTCAGCTATTTATTAATTCTAGTCACCAAATGCCTGGTGGATGGGTCCAGACTTGTCTGCAATATATAACCTCACATCTCCATAGGCAAGGGAAGGAGAAAAAAAACACAAATGGTCTCTGTTTAGTTCATCATGCATACGTGTAAATTCCAAAGTGAATACCAGCTTTCTGCACAAATATGTCATTCTTATCCAGGAGCCCCCTGCCAATGAAAACAAGTCATATAATGTAGGGGTGTACTGTTATAATTATGTGAACTCTTCCACTTCATGCATTGCATTAAAATTTAAGAATTTTTTCACAAAACAATAGCCGTATTATAACGATTACCCCAGACAGCATGTCTGATGGTCTTGCAGCAACTCATGAGGACCCAAAAAGGAAAGGGCAGGAAATTTGGATTGGTTTACACCTAACAAAGCACAAGGGGGTCCTAATTCCCTGTTGCACCCATTTAATTTTAACACTGACCGCTCAAGAGGTTTTTCCCAATGTGTACCTCCAATCATTTATTTGAACATTCACGTTAAATTTACAAACTCTGCTATTATAAAAACATTCCTTTTGTTTCATCAGGAGAGTGGCAATGTGATGGGTGGGGTTTTTTTTCTGGTGCATTTGAACTTTTTACAAACACAAAAAAAATATTATCTGTCTCTCACCACACTGCAAAATTCTCAGGCGATAAAGGAATCTGAAGAGACCCGGCAACAAATCAAATTCTATCCTTTACTTTTCCGATACAGCCTGCAGTTAAATGGGCCTTAAAAAGTAACAAGTCTTGAGTACTTCATATCATTTATAATGTTGTATGCAGCCAAGATAGGCGGGTACGTAGGACATCATTTCCTGCTATCTTCTCCACTCTCTAAGCCACTCCTTCAAGAGCCTTGTGTGTCAGCCACATTACACACAACTTCTTCATTCTTCTTTGAAGTAAAAACACACCTATTTTAATTTCCCAAATCGGAGTCTTTTCTTGCCTCTTGTCCCAGAAAGAAAATAATCTATCATAAGCTCTACTTCTAAATGTATATTAAACCCATTTATCACCCTCTTTTTTTTTTTTGTTACTCTACTTATATGTATCAAAAATGACATTTAGATTTGACTATCTGGAAGTTAATAATTGCTGCTTTAGTGATTAAGTTTGCAAACTAGGACAGGACTAACAATCCAGAGACACAAATTCAAAAACCGCCATAGCATTATCGGAATGTAAATACAGATAAAATTTAAACGGAAATCCCACAATAACCAGTGAATTATGAAAATTTTTACATCTGGTCCACAGATCCGGTTTAGGTTATCTGTTGTCCTTATCCACACCCAGTTTGGTTATATGAGGCTCCAGATCTCTACTCAATGCCCTCTAAAATGAAGCACCAAACCTGATTATTGTCTCGAGAGTCAACAGTCAAGAATGTTGTCATATGTCCCAGATAGAACAATGAAATTCTCACTTGCAGCAGCACAACAGAATATGTAAACACAGTGCACTGTAAAAAATAAGCGATAAAAAAGTTCAGAGTGTGTGTATATATATATATATACACACTCACATATATGCACGCATATTTATATATATACACACACACATGCGGGCACATATACGTGCACATAAAAAACAAACAACAATATTAGTGCAATAATAACAATAATAGTCTGTGTAGCTCAGAGCGTATTTGGAGGTTGTAGTGTTTAATAGCCTGATGGCTGCAGGTAAGAAGCTGTTCCTGAACCTGGACTTTACAGTTTTCAGGCTCCTGTTCCTTCTTCCTGATGGCAGAGGTGAAATGAGTGTGTGGCCAGGGTGGTGTGGGTCACTGATGATGATGGCTGCCTTTTTGATAATGCTGCATCTACAGCCAGACCAACCAGAAGCAACCTAGACATTCAATTTGGGCATGGCAAATACCCTCCGAGCCCAGTTCGCCTGGCAAAGACGTCCTCACAAACAATTGGGGATGAATGTCGAACTTGGGAGAGCTACCCCACAAACTTATAAAGTAACAGATGAATATAGTCCTACTGAGGGCAACTTTCTTGGTGTCGTACACTTCTGTTACAATGCCTGGGTATTTCCTATGCCACTTGCAAAACCATGCAAGATGAGAAAAGATGGTATGATGATATTGAGGTGCAAGGAAGTGACCCAAGCATTTAATCACCACAGATATAATAGGAATAGCAAATTCCGGCCTTCACACCAAGGATACTACCAATAACGTTGTGTTCAATAGGATCTCAGAACAGACATTTCATCTCAAAAGTGAGCATCTGTGAGGCACTGTGGTCCATTTCTACAATTCTGTGGTACAGGGGACATGTCCGAAGGCTAGCCCTGCCTCAAGTCCAGCTGTTCCAGGTAAGTTACTCAATATCAATTAATCAGATAATCGTGGCGGGGCGGCACAGTGGCGCATCAGTAGAATTGCTGCGTTACAGCGCCAGAGACCTGGGTTCGATCCTGACTACAGGTGCTGTCTGTTTGGAGGTTGTTTGTTCTCCCTGTGACCGTGTGGGTTTTCTCCGGGTGTTCCGGTTTCCTCCCACACTCCAAAGACGTACAGGTTTGTAAGTTAATTGGCTTCGGTGAAAATTGCAATTGTTCCTAGTGTGATGGATAGTGCCAGTGTGCGGGTGATCGATGGTCGCCGGGGACTCGGTGGGCCGCAGGGCCTGTTTCTGCACCTTGTCTCAAAAGTCTAAAGTCTAATGTGGAAAGTTGCCGTACATATGTGATGTCTACTACAGGGAGAACAATCAGGCTAATTATCATCCAATCAATCTATTTTGAAACGTGATCAAGCAGTACTTATGCACAAATAACCTTTAATTTGGTTTAGTTTAGAGAGACGGCGCAGAAACAGGCCCTTCAGCCCACCGAGTCCGCGCCGACCAGCAATCGCCGCACACTAACACTCCCCTACACACACTAGGGATAATTTACACTCACACCAAGCCAATTAACCTACAAAACTGTACGTCTTTGGGGTGTGGGAGGAAACCGAAGATCTCAGAGAAAACCCACGCGGTCACGGGGAGAACAAACAAACTCCGTACAGACAGCACCCATAGTCGGGATCGAACCCTGGTCTCTGGCGCTGCAAACGCTGTAAGGCAGCACCTCTACCTCTCCTCCACACCTGTTGAAGGATATCCAGTCTGTGTCACACCAAGTCACACACTTGGATCACCGTCTCAAACAGCTGAATTCAAGAGGTCGGCTGAGAGTTACTGCTTTGACATGGAGGCCAAATTGTCAAAATTAACAAATGCATTGACAAATAAAACTTATTTTAGTTTTGTATTTTAGGTCACATAATGGTATCTTGTTGTGTGAAAGCAAATGAAACAGAACAATCATGGAGTGTTGTTTCATCAATATAATGGCCTGCACTTGCTATTTTCTTTAAAGTCTTGCGTACACAAACACATTTTTCCTTCATTTCATCATTATGATGAACTGCATTTCCATCAGACCACATGGTCCCATGATCCCGGTGTTGCCCTCATCCCTGATATTGTGCTGAATGAAATGATGTATTTACAGATATTGTTATCTTCATCTGTGACAAGAGGAATCAATCAATCACATGGCTTTACCGTTCTACATTCACAGCACATCTCTGCTGTTTTTAGGGCTCCGGATCACAATGTTATCCAATTGAATTTGATCAGCAAATGCAGTTTCTTGCACCGCGGTGATCTCTGATGAAGACGTTATTAAGTGAAACTGAGCAAAGTGATGAAGACGGAACAGAAAAAGACAAGCACAGCTGGACATTTACAGTTGCACGGATATTTTTTTCATATTACAAAAGGTCAGGTTTTCTGTTCCAGAATTTCCTTTATTTGGAGTTCAAGTGCTGTGAGATTACAAACAGCAGGTGTCAAATAAAGAAAGCAAAATACAGGCTTAGAACTAGACTGAAACCTCAAGCGTAATAGCCGTGACTATTACTTAGAAAGCCGAAAGAGATGCTTTTTATAAATCGTTGTTTAAACCTCAGTCCACACCACAATGCAGGGAGATATGGATTATTGATGGTATATTGATTTACTCTGCTGATAGAATCTCTGTCAAAATACTATATACAACAATGATAACGTCCTATTTAAAAAGCACAAAATCTACATCTCATTTTAAAAAGCACAATGTGGCGCAGCGGTAGAATTGCCACCTTACAGTGTTTACAGCGCCAGAGACCCGGGTTCAATCCCGACTACGGGTGCTTGTCTGTACGGAGTTTGTCCGTTCTCCCCGTGTCGTGCGTGGGTTTTCTCCGAGAAGTTTGGTTTCCTCCCACACTCCAAAGACGTACACAGGTTTGTAGGTTAATTCGCTGGGTACAAATGTAAAAATTGTCCCTAGTCTGTGTAGGATAGTGTTAACGTGCGGGGATCGCTGGTCGGTGCGGACTCGATGGGCCAAAGGGCCCCGTTACCGCGCTGTATCTCTCTGCTAAAGTAAAGTACAACAACAGACGCACAACTTCCCTTGACATATTTTGTGGCTTCCTACTTTCCTTTGTCTTGCAACCTCTTAACTATACGTCATAATGTAAACAACATAAAACCGATGATTGGTAAAAACCTCATCCCGAGAACAAAGGGTTAGCAACCTGTTGGGCACGTGTTCTCCCTATATCCAAGAGTCAAGACTCGAAAAAAAAACAGAACAATGTGGTCCAGGGCCTACAGCTCAGATGTCCAAAAGTGTTGCAGAGTACACAGAAAGAAGATGGACACCGAGTGCTAGAGTAACTCAGCAGCTCAGGCAGCATCTCTGGAGAAAAGGAATCGGTGATGTTTCACGTCGAGACCTTTCTTCAGACTGAGAGTCGGGGCAGAGGGAAACTAGAGGTACGAAAAGGTTCCAAACAAATCAGAGCTGGTACCGATGACCAAGGAACGGTGGAGCCCACGATGGTTCATGGAGCGGAGCTGGCTTGAAGGGCCGAATGGCCTGCTCCTGCACATATTTTCTATGTTTCTACGTTGGCTGTGGCAGAGATGATGACAAAAGGATATATGGATGCAAACAGAGGAACTAGCGGAACGACAAGGATGGGGCAGGGCGGAGAGAGGGAGAGGATGCAAGAGTTACTTGAAATTAGAGAAATCAATCTTCATACCCCTGGGTTGTAAGCGGCCCACGTGAAATATGAGGTGCTGTTCCTCCAATTTGTGTGTGGCCTCTCTTTGACAGTGGAGGAAGCCCAGGACAGAGAGGTCAGTGTGGGAGTGGGAAGGGGAGTTAAACTGTTTGGCATCCAGGAGATCGCGTAGGGCAAGGCGTAGGTGTTCATCAAAACTATCGCCCAATATGCGCTTGGCCTCACCGATATACAGTATATCACATTTGGCCACATGTGTATAGACATAAAATGCTGGAGTAACTCAACAGGATAGGTAGCATCTCTGGAGAGAAGGAACGGGTGACTTTTCGGGTCGAGACCCTTCATCAGACTCATGGCCACAAGGTGGATCTAGAAATAAGTCTACTGCAAAAGGTATAAGAAGTAAACAATCACATTTAGATTTTAGCAATTAGTTTCCTGATTAAATTCTATCACATTAAAGTTCTTTCATGCTTTAGAATCTTTCGATCAATAGAATTTTAAAAAACTTTCGTTTTTAAGATTTTTGCTGATAAGTCAGCTTCCCACTGTAATCATATGCACATAGATACATCTTTATTTTATTCTTTGTAAAATATTAATTGAAAAGCTGACTAAAATTGTTTTTTTTTCTCTTCCTTTCATGCTGTCTCTAGGTATTCTTTAGTTTGACAGACTGTTCAATCTAATGCTAAGCAGAGAAAGCACCAAGAATCATCTTATGGTAGATAAAAATGATGTTTCGGGTTTGAGACCCTTCTTCAGACTGAAGAAGGGTCTCGACCTGAAACGTCACCTATTCCTTCGCTGAGTTTCTCCAGCATTTTTGTCTACCTTCGATTTTTCCAGCATCTGCAGCTTTCTTAAACAAGAATCATCTTATGAACACTTGTAAAAATCTTGTGAAAGTTGTGAACACTGCCCAGTCCATCACGGGCTCTGGCCTCCCCACCATCAAAGGGGTTTACCAGAGTCGCTGCCTCAAAAAGGCACACAGCATCATCAGAGAGCAACACCACCCTGACCACACTCTCATTTCACCCCTACCATCGGGAAGAAGGTACCGGAGTCTGAAAACTGTAACGTCCAGCTTCAGGAACAGCTTCTTCCCTACAGCCATTAGACTATTAGAAACATAGAAATTAGGTGCAGGAGTAGGCCATTCGGCCCTTCGAGCCTGCACCACCATTCAATATGATCATGGCTGATTATCCAACTCAGTATCCCGTACCTGCCTTCTCTCCATACCCTCTGATCCCCTTAGCCACAAGGGCCACATCTAACTCCCTCTTAAATATAGCCAATGAACTGGCCTCAACTACCCTCTGTGGCAGAGAGTTCCAGAGATTCACCACTCTCTGTGTGAAAAAAGTTTTTCTCATCTCGGTTTTAAAGGATTTCCCCCTTATCCTTAAGCTGTGACCCCTTGTCCTGGACTTCCCCAACATCGGGAACAATCTTCCTGCATCTAGCCTGTCCAACCCCTTAAGAATTTTGTAAGTTTCTATAAGATCCCCTCTCAATCTCCTAAATTCTAGAGAGTATAAACCAAGTCTATCCAGTCTTTCTTCATAAGACAGTCCTGACATCCCAGGAATCAGTCTGGTGAACCTTCTCTGCACTCCCTCTATGGCAATAATCTCCTTCCTCAGATTTGGAGACCAAAACTGTACGCAATACTCCAGGTGTGGTCTCACCAAGACCCTGTACAACTGTAGTAGAACCTCCCTGCTCCTATACTCAAATCCTTTTGCTATGAAAGCTAACATACCATTCGCTTTCTTCACTGCCTGCTGCACCTGCATGCCTACTTTCAATGACTGGTGTACCATGACACCCAGGTCTCGCTGCATCGCCCCTTTTCCTAATCGGCCACCATTTAGATAATAGTCTGCTTTCCTGTTTTTGCCACCAAAATGGATAACCTCACATTTATCCACATTATACTGCATCTGCCAAACATTTGCCCACTCACCTAGCCTATCCAAGTCACCTTGCAGTCTCCTAGCATCCTCCTCACAGCTAACACTGCCCCCCAGCTTAGTGTCATCCGCAAACTTGGAGATATTGCCTTCAATTCCCTCATCCAGATCATTAATATATATTGTAAATAGCTGGGGTCCCAGCACTGAGCCTTGCGGTACCCCACTAGTCACTGCCTGCCATTGTGAAAAGGACCCGTTTACTCCTACTCTTTGCTTCCTGTTTGCCAGCCAGTTCTCTATCCACATCAATACTGAACCCCCAATGCCATGTGCTTTAAGTTTGTATACTAATCTCTTATGTGGGACCTTGTCGAAAGCCTTCTGGAAGTCCAGATACACCACATCCACTGGTTCTCCTCTATCCACGCTACTAGTTACATCCTCGAAAAATTCTATAAGATTCGTCAGACATGATTTACCTTTTGTAAATCCATGCTGACTTTGTCCAATGATTTCACCACTTTCCAAATGTGCTGCTATCCCATCTTTAATAACTGACTCTAGCAGTTTCCCCACTACCGATGTTAGACTAACTGGTCTGTAATTCCCCGTTTTCTCTCTCCCTCCCTTATTAAAAAGTGGGGTTACGTTTGCTACCCGCCAATCCTCAGGAACTACTACACACTTAAACACTACAACCTCCATATAAGCTCTGAACTACATCGACTATTATTGTTATTATTGCACTATTATTGTTTGTTTGTATTGTTTATATCTACCTATATGTGCCTGTGTGAGTAATATATATATGTGTGTGTGTGTGTGTGCGTGTGCGTGTGCGTGTGTGTGTGTGTGTGTGTGTGTGTGTGTGTGTGTGTACGTGTCAATGTCAAGTACATTTGCAACAACAATCAAAGTTAAAAATAAAGGCATGCATCAGATTTTATGATTCATTTCCTTCAGTAGACCAAATTTTTATTAATCAATTTCTGATCTCATATGACTGCATGATTTTTTTTTAAATCCAGGGATAAAGAAAGCAAAGTTTCATTGTGATAATCACCATGAATAGCAAGTATGGTTTTCCTTTTTAATTGTTAACAAACTACATTGGAATCTACCGAGACCAAAATACCATTTTTCAGATTAGCCAAGCAAAAACGATTTAGAGATTAACCAGTTGATGGGATCAAAATGATAAGATATTTACTATTCACCTATTACAATACACACGTTGCATATTTTGTTTATTCGATCCCCTTAAAGAAGTCTAACAGTTTCAATTCAATAACTGTTATTCAAGATATAACGATGTGAATCTCTCCACTGAATTTGTTTCCACGTAATAGTACTTGTGGCATTGAAGACTCTCACTATTTCTAGTTTAACAGCGGCAATTATATGATACTCAAATTTCCTTTCTTTTGACTCATCTGGTCAAAGTTTGAAACTTCTGGGTGAGCCTGATAGCAAGGATGGATCTCCTGGACTATTTATGCCATTTAGTTCAAACGTTTCATATAAATTATCATATGCTCAATATATTAGAGAACAAAACCGCTAAACTGATATATGTTACTAACCACCTCTTTTGTATGGAAAAATCCAAGTATAAAGACTGACTAATAAGCAGTTGTATCATGCGGCATGAGCCAACTTGCTAGAGGCCTTTATTTCTGAACACAGTTGTTTCAGGACATGATCACATTGAAATATATTGCTGATGTGGCATCTGTATGCAATTTAACACACAATCTGCTTTCAGAGGCATAGTCAAACCTTGCTTTACCATGGGGGTGGGAGGGGGAGGTGGGGAAACGGGGGTTTGCATTCCGACAAAATAGTCCATGTTGCAATTTTCTGTATGGCAAAATTACTTCAACAGCACGCCCGTCAGGAATTGTGAGCTGAAAACAATAAATTCTGTGTTGATTTATTTACAATTTTTTCAGGGATTCCAGGAGCGTAAATTTTATTCTGCATCTCAAATATGTGGACAATGATTTGCGAATGATTTAACGGCGATTTTCCGTAACCCAAACGGCTGTAACGAGGGTAGAGTGTGTGGATAGGTAACCTGCACTTGTAATGGTAATGGCTGGAGTGTAGCAAAAGGTCTGAGAAATAGTGGCATTGAAGTGTTGGATGCTGCTGAAAACCCCAGAGAGTAGCAGTAAATAACAACTGCATTTTCAAACAAATATAGACGTAAAGGTCATTTCTTTTTCCAAAATAATACACCTTTCTTCTTGTCTCCTTGTACCGCAGTCCTAAATAATTCAGACTTATTTTCAATCCAGAATTAAGTCCTATAGAATTAAGCCAAGTAACTTGGTTTTTTTTTAACAATGCTATTTTGTCCATTTTGTGTCTAATTCATTATGGAAACCCGGACAAAATGTACTTCAGATTCATATAGTTTCAACTAAAGGAGGAATTGGGAACGAACCTGCTTATGATCAGGTCCAAGAAAAAATAACTAGAGTAGCCTGAATAGTGCTGATCCCTATTTCTGTTCCTTTGTGTCCACGACTTCTCTAACTTTTCATCTTTCATTCTCCTACACCACCATAACTTGCTCGCCCATTTGCCTTTGGTTAGTATTTCCCCTGTGAGCCTCACCGTTGCTTGCAGTCCTCCTCTCTGTTTTTTGCGGAGACTTTAGCTTGTACTTGTCCAGATACCTTGCATTCACTTCGTGATCATATTCAGTCTTGCAGCTATAGTTTTTTGTCACTGTCACCCTGCGTCCCCGTGGAGCTTTTGTTACAAATTACCATCCGTTAGTTCTGAAATATCATTTGGCCAAAAGTACTCCATTCTCAACACCTCCTCTGACTTCTGTTTAACATTCCTGTTTCGTGCGGCATTTTAACATTTATCCCAGTTCACTTTTCTTCCTTTTGGTTCCAACCACCGATGCAATGGCACACGCACACACAGATGGCAGAGGAACATAAGCAATGTATTTAACCACAAACATAGTAGACCATGCACAATGTGGGGCAAACTCAATTTCTGAGCTGAAACAATAAAGTATTTTGTTACAAAAATGCATTGCTTTATTCCAAAAAAGGGGAGAACATTTTTTTTCTGTCCAAAATAACCTTGATATTCCAGTGCCCTACAGTCATTTTGCATTATTAGATCAAAATGTCTATCTTTCTGAACATATTTTGTTTGTGTTTTGAATGTTTAATCTGTGGATTAAAAGACTGGACCAGTCAGACCAAAATAATAAAATTGATTGCAATGTCCAGTCCCCACAACTATATTCTAAATAAAACATTCAGAATTTTGAAATCAGATTGCTATACCACTATCAGTGAAATGTGTTGAAATAGACTCACCAATTATTTTTTGATGAAAGTTAAGAATGTTGGCCATGTTAAAAGAAAATGAACTATTCAGTCAATCAGAAAAAATCAAATGCAAGGCAGAAATGTGAAAAATGTATTTCCTCTGCATAAGGACTGGTGAGATCCTGTATCGAGCCATCTTTGGGACAAAAATACAGACTACAATGCTGACAGAGGGCTGTTTGTGTGTGAGGAGCTGTGGGGGAGGGAGAGGGAGTGGGGGAAAAGAACAGGAAAGAGCGAGAGATACGGTAAGAATATACAAGAGTTCAAGAAGAAATCGTAAACGATCCTAGCTCGAGGAATGCAATAACATTAACAGGGTGGCACGGTGGCGGAGCGGTAGAGTTGCTGCCTTACAGCGCTTGCGGCGCCGGAGACCCGGGTTCGATCCCGACTACGGGTGCTGTCAGTACATAGTTTGTACGTTCTCCACGTGACCGTGCGGGTTTTCTCTGAGATCTTGGGTTTCCTCCCACACTCCAAAGACATACAGGTTTGTAGGTTAATTGGCTTGGTATAAGTGTAAATTGTCCCTAGTGGGTGTAGGGTAGCTTTAATGTATGGGGATTGCTGGCCGGCGTGGACTCGATGGGCCGAAGGACCTGTTTCCGTGCCGTATCGCTAAAACTAAAACTAAAAACATTGTAGGGAAAGATGACTGCAGATAGGCTGAATTGATGAGAAAGTTAATAACTAATTAATCCCGAAGAATAAAAGACAATCATCATCCATATTGCAATTCGTTCCATTTAATTACTCTTGGTTGCTTGAGGTAAAGGCCTCCTATTGGTGTTGGTCCAATGTGTGATCCAGTCAGACCTCAGAAGCGAAGTCAGTTCACAGAGATTGGAAGAAGGTCTAGGTATATGGGGTGAAGTAGGTTAAGAATGTGCGATCTCCGTACAGGCAACAGCTGAGGTCAGCATCAAACCCAGGTCGCTGATGCTTTAAGGCAGCAACTCTACCGCTGCGCCGCTGTTAAGGAACCTGGAGTGGTCAAGTTGCCACGGTCCACATGGACACAAATATTCTAAGCAGAAGAGGATATTTTGCAGAAGGATTGTTACGAGCTGCTTGGGGCAAAATTGGAAAGCAAAATCACAAAAGGCAATAATCTCCAGATCATTACCTGAGCCATGTGCAAATTGGCAGAGGTTAAATGAGATTAGAGAAGTAAATACATATCGCAAAGATTGGTGCAGGAGAAATGTGTTCTGATTCACAAGTACTTGGAGAAGTGAAACCGGTCCTGTTGGAACAGTCTTCACTGTGTTGGCACGGTTATATAATGGCAAATCATATGACCAGGGTTGTGGATATTCAATGGTACTTCAGTTGTCACAAGTGCAAGTGCACAGTGATAGTGGTTCATGCTTATTACACCAGCGGAGGGTACAGACCATGGAAAGTTGAACAAGTCAAAAATCAGAGAGCAAACGCACAGGGTTGTGAAGGGTGAATGAGAAAAGTCAAACCATGACTCAAGGGGCAGAAAATAGATGTGAAAGTGTGCAGTAGACATTAGAACCAGAATAAATAGCAAGAGCAAAAAGTCAGAGTTTTAATCTGTTCTTTAATCTAAATGCACACCGGTTTTTTTTTAAAGAAGATAGATGAGGTGATAGCACAAATAGAAATACATGTGTTTGACTTATTAGCATTTATACAGGCACAGCTGCAGTGTGACCACAACTGGGAACTCAATATTCCACTTTATTTGATCTTCGAAAGTAAGGGAAAAGGAGAAGGGTTGTGGAGGTGTTGCTAATCAAGGGCGGCATCGGTGCAGCAATGATCATGTACAGTGGGTCACAAAGTGGAATCAGTTTGAGTGGAAATAATGAACGGCGGTTTGGGACTGCCCCGTATGCCCCTAAAGTATTGCCTCAAAGTGGGCAACAGTCTGAAGAACGGGTTGGAACCTAAAACATCACCTATTCCTTTTCTCCAGAGATGCTGCTTGACCCGCTGAGTTACACCAGCATTTTGTGTCTATCTTTGGTATAAACCAGCATCTGCAGTTCCTTCCTACACATCTAAATGCTGTCTAGATCTTACACTGTTCAAAAATGGACTCTACATTTGCTAAGGGGGTGTAAACGTATCACAAGAATAGTTACTCTATTTGGCCCATTTATTCTGTCTGTACATATTCTACATTAGAATGAGCCATCTCATCCTATTCCTTTGCCTTCTTCCCTTAGCCCTGATTAATTTTTTCTTTTCACTCTGTGCCCAGCTCCCCTTTCAATGCTACCATTGAATCTAGCTCCATTGCTACTATTTGCCAGGTAAAAATATCATCCCTTATGTAAACACAAAAAGCTGGAGTATCTCTGGAGAAAAGGAATAGTTGATGTTTCTGCACATGGGAGGAAGTGTATATGGGGTAATAGTTGGGGGCATGTATGAAGGAAACTACAATTGGCATTGGTGCTCTTAACCTGTATATTGAATGGACTAAAATTGCTAGGCATACTATGGAAGAATTTGTGAAATGCATTGGGGAATTGCTTCTGAGACCAATACACTTCAGAATCTACTCAGGAATAGACTACTTTAGACTTGTTAATAAGAGATCTTGCGTTTAACAATCCTCTGGGGAGGCATGATCATAACATGATGGAATTCCTGAAGCAGGATGTGGTGAACACCGCATGTCCAAAGGCAATGCCCTTGATTTCAATAAGGGCAATTACAAGGGTTTGAAGGGGGAGTTATTGAGAGTATTCTGGTGAAACGGGCTCAAGGAAAGGTCAGAGAATGAATAGTGACTATTTCATAATATTGAGCAGAAGCTTACCCTATTCAGAAAGAAGGGTCAAGAGGAGAAATGAACTGTTCATGTGCTGTACTGCTCTATGTTCTATAGAAGTATATAAAATCATGGCAATGTTGCCAGGACTAGAGGGTGTGAGCTATAGGGAGAGGTTGAGTAGGCTGGGTCTCTAATCCACGGAGCATAGGAGGATGAGGGGAGATCTTATAGAAGTATACAAAATCATGAGAGGAATAGATCGGGTAGAGGCACAGAGTCTTTTACCCAGAGTAGGGGAAACGAGGGCCAGAGGTGAAGGGGAAAAGGTTTAATAGGAATCAGAGGGGTAACTTTTTGACAGAGGGTGGTGAGTGTATGGAACAAGCTGCCGGAGGAGGTAGTTGAGGCTGGGACTATCCCATCGTTTAAGAAACAGTTACATGGATAGGACAGGTTTGGAGGGTTATGGACCAAGCGCAGGCAAGTGGGACCAGGGTAGCTGGGACATTGTTGGCCGGTGTGGGCGAGTTGGGCCGAAGGGCCTGCTTCCACACTGTATTACTCTATGACTATGACTCTAATAGATAGTTGGCACCTTTTTTCCAGGATGGAAATATCAAATACTAGACGGCATAGCCTTAAGGTGAGAGGGCAACGTTTAATGGAGATGTGCAGGGCAAGTTTTCATTTTACTAAAAGGGTGGTGAGTGCTTGGAACGCACTGTTGGGATGGTGGTGGGGGAGAGGCGATAATGACATTTGTGGGACGAAGGGCCTGATCCTGTAATGTGATACTCCATGAACCATCTATGGTTAACAAAGAAGAGTTAACTAGAGCTGCAACATCTGAGATGGTGGGTTAAGCAGTAAGCAGCTTACACTGAATATTGTAAGAAATGGTAAGGTAGCAAAGATTAGGGTGTTTTTTTAATGATACAAAGGCGTAAACTTATTTTACCCATATATCAGTCCGCTAGAACTACACTCATATAAATCATTTTTCATGTATAAGACTGTGAATGCGACTGTCCATTACATTGAATTCAAATGCAACCACAATTGATTCAAGAGAGAGTTAGATTTAGCTCTTAGGGCTATGGAAAGAAGGGATATGGGATATTGTGGATGATCACCCATGATCATATTGAATGGCGGTGCTGGCTCGAAGGGCCGAATGGCCTACTCCTGCACCTATTTTCTATGTTTCTATGAAAGATAGTGGTGAATGATAGCAAAGGTTGCTGGCTGTCGAGATGGAATGTGGCTTAGAATTATCCAAACACCTTGTAAACTCATTCGCTTATTCTCCACAGCAACCAATGGAACTCTGACAGTGTATATTGTAAAACATTAAAGACTTCTGGTCTGCTAAAATTCCTTCACATAGTTTGGTGCCAATTTTGCTTTCAAAAGTACTGTGAATCTCTTCATACATTTGATCATAATGAAGAACTACCTAACTGCATATTATCATGCATGCAATAAACAATCCCTTGCCCCACTATTCAGTGACATAACATCTGAGCTTCACTGCATTGGTTTTTAACATCTAAACTCTTAGTCTGTTTACTGCCTTATTCCTTCCATATTCTAACATCATTACATACAGTCTGCATTCTCAATAAAAGGATAGATCAAAGTATTTGCGTGCCACTTTGCAGCATTATTTTTCATTACATGAAATATATAATCAAAACTGTGATGCATATTAATTACATCTACCACTGCACCTTAGCACCATGCCTCCAAATAATGTATGTCATTCTTCGTGTGTGTGAGAGAGAGGGAGACAGAGGCAGAGAGAGACAGACAGAGACAGAGAAACAGAGAGAGAGAGAGACAGACAGTGAGAGACAGAGAGATTATTTCCATGTACTTTATTTTCCTATTTATTATTTGACAAAATGTTTGCAATTTGCAGAAAGCTTTAAGCAAAATAAGTATAATCTTTCAAGAGATAAACAGATATTAATTATTTTAATTATGTAATAGTATTCTCACTGTCCAAATAAAGATCCTGCAGGTGTGCTGTTTATATGTTAATTAAATTCATTTAATTATTGATTTCAGTTAATAACATTCAGAACATTTAGGTAATTTTCTGCAGTACATATCAAATGGCAAGGCAGAATTTCAATCCACAGACTAACAATGATTTAAATCTAGTGTTAAGGGTTGGCATGGAGATCCATTAGAACTGAAACAACAGGCTAATCATTTATATATTATTTGTGCTTTCTTGTAGACTTATAGTCATGTCAGCTCCACTCATATATCAATTGAAGTTTTGGTATATAATAGGGATACTTTCTTTGTAATTCAAATGTTCAAATGTAATTCAAAAACTTGTCCTATGTCACATTCTGCAATACCTAGTATCGGTTCCTTAGAAATAGTATTCAGGATCAAAAATGTCACAATAATATTCTGTTTGCATTCTACTGTTTAATCCAACTGCTACAAATCATTTAACAAATGAGAAGCTGATGTACCTCTTCATTAATCATTCTTAGCTGGTCAATGGGATGTTATTACTGAAGTCACAACTAAAATTAGAAGCGTACTGTTTTCTTCATTTACTACGGTATCTTCAACTCTAATCGTGTTATAATGGAACAAATTTGTAATTCAGAATCTTTGCTAGAACCCCAGTAAAAGCACTCTCTTGTCATAATTGTTGCAAACATTCCCAGCTGAATTTGTTTTACATCAATAGCTGAGTTGCGCGCTTTGTTCTCTGTCACTGAAATATATATGCACACATATGAGAAAGGGCTCAGAGTCACCTATATAATCCCTTTCTTTTGGAAATTTACTGGCATAGAGGGGGGTTTAAATAATCAAAACCACTTCTCACTTAGCTGGGTTCACTTTAAACTCCTCCAAAAACAGGAAAGACCAAACAACCACTCTTTGGAAAAGACAGTGGGTTTAACGACTTTACATAATAAGTCCCACCTGCTGTTCCAACCCACTGGGTCATAGATCGAATAGTGAAGAAAGATACATCTGAGCTTCAAAAGTACTGGAAGTGGCAAAACTACAAACACAACTAAAATACGGTTTAAAATATTCAAAATGTACTGGAAGTTTGAGCAAGTACACCTAATCCTGGATATTTTTTTCCCAGAGCAGATTCTCACTTATTAATCATTATGTTTAGATCCAAATGCAAAAAAAGCTTTTGGATGTTAATAAATAAATTGAAATAAAAGCCATAAAGAAATAAACAACATGCAGACTGCCCACTGAAATCATGTGAACTACAAGAAAATGTGTGAACTAGATGTTACCTGGTTATATTGGGTATACACAAGCAGCTGCATCTTCTTGGTACTGGAGAAGTCAGATTACTGTGTCCCTCTCCATCACAAGAGAATCCTTTCAGCTGTGTTCACCCTTACAGTATTCTTGTATTTTTGCCTGGCTGTAATGGAAGGTTCAGCTCCTGCATCATCTAAACAACTCTGTTAACATTTACCCAAGAGCAGCTTTCTCTTTGTCCAGTCCCTGTCTCCCAACAGATGTCATCCAAATCTAATCAAGCATAAAATGGTCATAAATATTTCTTTCTGGTAGATTTCACATCTACATTTCATGCGGGGACATGATATTTTCTAATACCTCCAGGGAGCATCTAATGCAAAAAACAGTTACTTACATTCATGAGTCATGTTCTGATGGTAATGTGAAGAGCGTGTTCTCAGTTCAAAGAAAACATAAAAAAGCACAAGATGCTTACTCGGCTTTTAAGTGCCACGCATCACCATCTCCACTTAAGCATTACATTATATTGCTTTGGTAAATAAAAAGCAACACAAGGCAATGCATTCAATGCACCACCGGCAATGTGAGCAGCATTACTTTATTCAATCTTCATGTTTTGTTTTATAAAACATGACTCAAATTGATTTTTTTTCCAAGTTGGCACTTCATTTACTTCATTCAGTGGTGTAGGTTTTTTTTAGTGCACTTTGTTAAATTCTTCACATCCACTTTTTCTTGTTTGATATCGTTAACGGTATATTCGTGGCTTCTGTCAAAGGAGATTTCTTTTGTTAATTGACAAGGTGTCTAGCCCCCTGAGATTCCTCCTCTTTAACATCGAGAACCACGTCTAAATATGTGTTACATGCGCGACTAGGTGGATAAATTAACAGTACGATTAGTTGAATGTTGGATAAAATCTAACTGTTATTGTAGGAATGACTGCAAGGTGAGCAGAGGTGAGCAAGGGGAACTATGAATTGATGATAATTGACATAAAGAGGAAAAGGGATATATATATATTATATATATATACACACAAACACATATATACACACACGCACGCACATATACACACAAACAAACAATAATAGTGCAAAGACAAAACAATGCCTCTAAGTCTATGCAGTTCGGAGCTTATTTGTAGTGGTACATAGATACATAGACAATAGGTGCAGGAGTAGGCCATTCGGCCCTTCAAGCCAGCACCGCCATTCAATGTGATCATGGCTGATCGTCCACATTCAGTACCCCGTTCCTGCCTTCTCCCCATACCCCTTGATTCTGCTAGCCCTAAGAGCTCTATCTAACTCTCTTTTGATGCATACGGTATTAGTAATATATTGTATTTATGAATAATCATAGATTAATACATTGTCAAAAGCAATACAGCTCAGTCTGAAAGCAGTATTTTCGATCTAAACAAAGGAAACTGAGAGTACAAGAGTCAAGTGAGCTGTGGTACACTGAGAAACTACATTACAGGGTGTAACAATGGATAGAGGAGGGCCAGCGTTGAAAGATGTATTATGAATCGCTGCAAATTTACATTCTTATAAATGGTCAAACCATGGAATACAGGAGAAAGTAAAAGTAGTATTAAATCCAAGGTAAATTCAAGTATTAATTCCATGGTAAAAGTAGTATTAAATCCAAAGTAGTATTAAATTTGAAGAAGGGTCTTGACTCGAAACGTCACCTATTCCTTCGCTCCATAGATGCTGCCTCACCCGCTGAGTTTCTCCAGCATTTTTGTCTACCTTCGATTTTTCCAGCATCAGCAGTTCTTTCTTAAACATTAAATCCAAGGAATCCTTTTATAAAAAGACAATAATTGAGGATCGTGTGCATTTCAGAATTCAGTAAAGGGTGACCAAAAAAGCCATGAATAAAGAATAAAAAGGTCCTTCACAGGCTGTGGCCAGTAGGATGCTCTCAGGAATAGTGTCTGGACATTTGTGAGCTATGTTGACAATTTGGTTGAGAGGAACAAATGCAACATTCTAAGTTTGTGGATGAGAGGAAACTATGACGGAGTGTAAGTAGTGATGAGGATGCAAAATATTCTTCAAGAGGATATGAATGAAATGAATGAGAACGCAACAACAAGGCAATTGGAGTACAATTTGGAAACATGTGAAGGCTTCTATTTAGTAGATAAACTGGAAATTCAGTGGGGTTTTTTTTTCAACTGTAAGAATTTGAGAAAATGGTGATTTTCAATAGGATATGGTTGTTTTTGTACATGAATTGGTACAAGCATACATGAAGATGAAAAAGCAATTAAGAAGCCAAATGGTATGTTGCCTTCACTACAAATGTATTTGAGTACAGGAGTAAAGATGACCTCCCGCAGTTACATCGGGTATGGTAAGATTTTACCACAGTGTACCATCCATCTGTGTACCACCTTCTAATGGAATTAACTGCTGCAGCGGGAGTGCAGCAATGTTTCATCAGTCTAGTTTCTGGGATGGCAGGTCTATTTTTTACAAAGATGCAGCTTGGAAATAGACCCTTCAGTCCACATTGAACATCGATTGCCAGTTCATACTACTTCCATGTTATCTCACTTTTGCATCCACTCCCGACACACTGAAGGCAATTACAGAGTCCCATTAACCAAATCCACATGTCTTTAGAATGTAAGGAGGGGAACCTCCCACAGTCACAAGGCAAAAGTGTAAACTCCTCACTGATAGCATCCGAGGTCTGGATCGAACCCAGGTCTCTGGCATTGTGAGGCAGCAGTTTAACCAGCTGTGCCACTGTACGTGAGGAATGACTGAGTGGGCTATACAGCTATCCTCCAGGTGGTAGAGGAATGAGAGGTGGCATTAAGATATATAAATTACTCTATGAACTTATAGGGTAATGTGAGGAGAATGTTCTTTCTTTTAAAGTAAGGAATCTTTAATCAACAATCACAGTCTCAATATAAAGGGTAAACCAATTTGGCCCGAAATGATAGAGATGATGCCACTTTGGAATTCTCTATTATGGAGGGCTATGATGGCTCATTCATTGGGGCGAGAGATTGCAACCTTCACGTGCTCCACCCTGTTTCGACAAATGCAATCAAACTGGCGTGCACAAACAGAGGATCAAACAGAACAAGTTGTCTTACAACTTTAGGCTGTGCACGCCATAGGCAAGAAGAAGCACATTCATTGATTGCAAGAAAATTTAAATCATTAGATCTCTGGATATTAGAGTAATCAAGGAATATGGCAAAAGAGCAAAATACATGTAATTGTGGTAGAAGCTCAGCCACGATCTTGTTGCAAGTTAAAGAATCTTCGAGGGGTTGAATGGTCTACTTAATTATGCCCCTGTCCCACTTAGGAAACCTGAACGGAAACCTCTGGAGACTTTGCGCCCCACCCAAGGTTTCCGTGCGGTTCCCGGAGGTTGCAGGTGGTTGCCGGAGGTTGCAGGTAGTGGAAGCAGGTAGGGAGACTGACAAAAACCTCCGGGAACCGCACGGAAACTTTGGGTGGTGCACAAATTCTCCAGAGGTTTCCGTTCAGGTTTCCAAAGTGGGACAGGGGTAGAGTCATAGAGTCATACAGCATGGAAACAGATCCGTCAGTCCAACTTGCCCACACCGGCCAACATGTCTCAGCAACACTAGTCTCACCTGCCTGTGTTTGCCTCATGTCCTTCCAAACCTATCCTATCCATGTACCTGTCTAACTATTTCTTACACATTGGGATAGTCCATGCCTCAACTACCTCCTCTGGCAGCTCATTACATACACCCACCACCCTTTGTGTAAAAATGTTATCCCTCAGATCCCTTTAAATCTATTCCCCTTCACATTGAACCTATGGTCCTCGATTCCTCTGGACTTCTGGATCAATTCCTTATAAGTTCTTATGCTCCCTTCACTCGGGGAGCTTGGCGATCTGGACGATTTTAGGTAAAAATCACGTGGAGAAATATGAGATTAAATGTTGCCCAATGACAAATTATATGTTTGACAATTAATTTATATGTTTAGAATTTCCAAAATCACGGCATAAAGTATTTATATTGAGAAATACCTAATCTTTACAGTTATTTTTCTTATTTTACTTCATACTTTAAAAATAACAACTGGTTTAATATTACAATAAATGTCCATTAAATCCATTCTGACAAATGTTTTGCCTAGTTTCATGTGTGAATATATATTGTGCAGGTCCATAAACATTACATCAGTGCCTACATTTCAATCATTTAAATGTTAAAACAGCTCGATTATATTCAACTAGTTACCGTCATTTTATTGCTGATTTTTAAAGATAAAATGCTGCACGTAATTTGAAAATTAAATAAAATGTCACGTCTCACCAGAAGACTTTTATAACCACTGTAAGAAACGAAAGCAACTACAAAATAAACTTGAAGGGTGAGCCCTTCAAGACCATCACTTGATTACTGTTAGTCCAATTAATCTCCCAGGCAAAACATTTGCATTAAATCTTTGCTTGATGAGATGGATATTATACAGACAACGACATGCGACACAACTTTTAATTTTGTACATCCCTGAAGGCTTTGGTGATTCCACCAACTACAAGTGGAGGATGAGTCAAATTTGCCAAGATGGTTTGAACAGACTAGCATACACCTCTCACACACATTAATTAAATACTCCCACTGGTCTGTTAAGATAAAGACTTGACAAACAACAAGTGCACCAGCTGCATTTTACGTGCAAGCGCCGCTTTAAGTTTGCTGTTTTCACCGAAAAACAAAACTGGCTTAAGGAAATTTGTAAAAGCCTAGCCTTTGGTTGGCTTTTAGAGATGGCATATTTAGCAACTGTATGGAATAAACTTCCCTCGCAGTTATCATCACTGCATCACTAAATAAGACAGCAGACTTTTAAGTACCAGTTTCGAGCTGTTAGAGCCCTGCTCTCAAGGCATGTTTCATATGCAATCCTGTGGGAACGATATCTGAAGACAAGCTAATGCAAAGGCGAAAGCATTTCAATAAACAGTCATCATTTCTTTTTGTTAGTACCTTTGTGCTCCAGCTCAAGGTCCTGTCATCCATTTCCTTCCAGTGCTCTGAAGTTAAAGTAGTATCATCTATAATCCAGGCTGTGCATGCACGTTATAAATAAGAAATAAAAGAGGCTTTCACTCCACTAGTTCTGCATTAGCTGCCTGTCCTCTGCAGCTCCAGATCTTGATCATTACCAATAAGACTTACCTATCCGTGCACAATGTGTTAGCAGTGAAATTCACCTTACGTTAAAGGTAGAAACAAACAACATTTTATATTAGGCAAGGTCTCATTTTCAATTGTTGCAATTCATTTAACATTCAACCTTATAGACCCATTTTGTACTGACAAGGCCACACTCTATTTACATTCTAAATGAGACCAGTTAGATGCCCTATAGCAATCTGGTTAAAACAATGATTCTTTTGGACATTCTTCAGTACACTTTACTTTAGAAAGAAAAGCAGATTTCAATTTCAAAAGCAAAGAATTTAGGTGGATAAATTGGAGGATATAATATCCATTTCTTCGATACGATGGGTAACGGTTCAGTTTCAAATTTATACAGGATAAGGACAAGCATATTTTAATGTGACGTGACCGCATCTATTAGACTTGGAGGGATGTGACACTTCATGCATGTGGCACTTACATATGCCGGAAGTATGCAGAGCAAGCAGATCATATCAATCCTAATGTGATCCTTATTGAATACCAGCTGCCAAATCAGACCTCGATCATCCAGCTAATGCCATGTATTAAGCATGTGGAAAAACAAGGACTTAGCAACGAAAAGAATGCTGGATGCCCACATCCTACAAGCAACCTGTGGAGCCTGCAAGTCTTTAATAGCCAGATTATCCTGTGGTTTGACAACATGTGTGCAAGCGTTGTTGAAGCTATTTGCCGCATGTAGCCTCAAACCATTGCTGCCATACATGGGGATTTAGGAGCCGCTTCTTTGCGTCTGCAAAACAGTGAGGAAGAGAATTGTCCGTAGGCCACTGACAAGTTCCCAGTAGAGGGAGAAAGAAAGAAGGGTTGCCAGAAGAAATACTCATCCTCAATAGTGAATAATTCATCTACAGTCACCGAAGCTCGAATAAATGGGACACTCCATTTTAAAGGGTGAGTAGACAAAGGTCTGTCATTTGTCACGTTGCACCTGCGTTGCAGAGAAAGATAGATGCAAAATGCTCCAGTAACTCTCTGCCTCAGTGGGCGGTGGAGGCAGGTTCTCTGGATACTTTCAAGAGAGAGCGTGATCGGCCTCTTAAAGATAGCGGAGTCAGGGGATATGGGGAGAAGTCAGGAATGGGGTACTGATTGTGGATGATCAGCCATGATCACATTGAATGGCGGTGCCGGCTCAAAGGGCCGAATGGCCTACTCCTGCACCTATTGTCTATTGCCTATTCGGTCAGGCACCATCTCTGGCGAAAGACCATGTCCACTCTGCTAACGAAAGTGAAGGCTACTACAGCAATGAATTTCAGATTCCAGATTTGATCCAAGCTTGTACCAGGAGCACCAGTAACTTAAAATTAAAATGTCAGTGCACGGCATTGCATTTGATCAGCAACAAAAGTTGACTTCAAATGCTTTTCCAAGGGGAAAGAGGATGAAGGGCCAGGAGCAAAGAAATGCTTGAGAATCAGTCTTCCCAATGGACATGAACCAACAGCTCCTCCTATCTTACTTTGAGGACACCAAATGTGCATCTGGTGATGCAGAATCAACCAAAGGATTTTATTCTCTGAATGAACAGCTGAACGGCCAACACCTCAAACAATCGGGATGGTCAATCTGCGATATTTTGGGAGCTATCTTCATTCATACATCTGGAACAGCCTGCTAGGCACTCTATTTCGGGATGAACATGCCAATTCAAAATACACATGAGATATATTCTGAATATATGTTTCCTCATACCAGGAGACCCATCGGTCATCAGATGGAATTGATGGACCATGCGAGGCCAACAGATGGAATCGCTGTTGTGATGAAACTACATTTACCGGGTCAATACAACTGGCACACTGTCCACCAGCCATGAGTTGTGTGCATCGTCTACAGAACACGTCGCAGCAACTCATCAAGATAACAAGATTGAAGCTTTTCCAGCACGTTCTGTTTTTGTATGAAACACTACATGACAATTTAGTTCACAAGTGCGAAAATGGAGCTGGCCGCAATTTCATGCTGGAAAGGATTGTCCCCAAGTTCCACATCAAGTCATTTGCAAGCTTGGAGCTGATTTCACTACAGAAGGCAGTAGAGGCCAATTCACTGGATGTTTTCAAGCAGGCACGGTAATCGCTGTCAAAACATGGAGGGGACACAATGTCTTGGCGGCCGCGCGCGCGCACGCGCACACCGCGAGGCTTCAGCCGTGGGCCCTGTCTAGTATCTTTGCTGTGGACGGTAACATCGGGAGCTGACCTGGTTGGTGACCGACTCCGAACTCCAGCAACAGCAGGTTTGTCCGCCCCAAATCGTGGGGCTTGAATCGGCCCGTTCACGGGGCCTTTCATCCCTCAGCGGTGGCTTCAACATCGGGACCCTCGATCGCCTAGACGCAGCAATTTGACCGCGGGGCGATGGAAGATCCCGGGCGGTGATAAGCCCCGCGAACGGGATTAGTCAAGCTCCGCTCTATGATCTTTGCTCCACGGACGTCTCCCTCCTCCAATCACCGCGCTCTATCCTCAGTCCCACCCCACTACATCCGCCTCTGACCGACATCTCCCTCCTCCAATCATCGCGCTGAATCATCATGGTTCCCCCCCCCCCCGTCCCCCCATTGCCTGCAGACCGACATCTCTCTGGTCCAATCGCCGCCCTCGATCATCAGTCCCACCCCCACTGTCTCACGGAAAGCGGAGATTTCACCGAGTTTTGCAATCCAGATTACAAAAAATGGGGAGGATCGTCCCCCACCTCTCTAAACGGGGGGGGGGGGGGGGAGGGCGTGTGTCCCCTGCCCGCCCCCCAGGATTTCCACCCCTGTTTTCAAGAAAGAGTTAGATATATCAGGGTGCTGATTTCTGATCATATTGAATGGCGGTGCTGGCTCGAGGGGCCGAAAGGCCTACTCCTGCACTTGTTTTCTATGTTTACCCACGCCCTCTGATGTTTCACATACACTGTCTGGTGGGCCAGTCCGTACATCAAAGCATTCCATTCTGCACCAATGTCAGTATTCTCTGTCGGCTACCCGCTTCCAATCTCTCATTTGATTCCTTTGCAGTAGAACATATGAGCAATCTCTCCCACCGGGGGCCTGAATGTGATCAGAGTTCTCCTCACTCCTACTCTGACAGCAACCTGCTCACATCTGAGAACTCACCACATGCAGATCCTATCTCAATACCGTGTGCTAAATGTCACTCTCTGAACTGCTGACCACAATTGTCAGATCATGTTGATCTGTCATCTGGATCGGTGGGACTTCTTGGCTACCTCAGAGAATGGAGAAGGCACAAGGGTGCAGATTAGCCTTGGGGGGGGGGAGAGGATGGAGTCACCCGCTAGTGCGTGCATATACAAGCAAGGATAAGGGTTACCTTACGTAACCCTTAAGCGAGGGTTAATTTTCTTGTAGACACAAAATGCTGGAGTGACTCAGCATCTCTGGAGAGAAGAATTGGGTGACGTTTCGGGTCAATACTTTTCTTAAGACCCTTACATAAGTCAGATTTTACGCAAGTCACAATCACCATGCCCGTATCCTATCCACAGTAATTCATTGATAGCACTAATTGTCAGCAGCGCCTGGCTGGCTGTGTCCTGGGCACTTTCTACAGCGTGTGGCCTTCTGGGTAACTATGCCACCATTGCCGGCTTTAGTTCCATCTCACCATTGTGGCACTTCCTACTGCACCTGGCCTTTTGGGTAAGTACCATTGCCAGCTTGGTTCCAATGTAAACATTTAGTGATCGTACAGTGTTGTGGAAATTACAAACAGTCTTTGATCACTGCGAGAACAATAAGATGGATAGGAGGGCAATAAACTGTGGCTACCGCTATTGAAGTATCAGCAAATGGGCGTAGATAATTGTATATCATGATCCCAAGGATAAGGGACTGAGTGAAGAATTATTTACGTAAGTGCAAGTTTACGTAAGTTGCCTATTGCATAAGTCGAGAAGAGTTAATTCATCAACCATAAGAGATTTTACAATCACAGAGATACAGCGTGGAAACAGGCCCGTCGGCCCAACTTGCCCACACCGGCCAACATGTCCCAGCTGCACTGGTCCCACCTGCCTGTGTGTGGTCCATATCCCTCCAAACCTGTCCTATCCATTTTAGGACAAGGGATAACTGGCTGAGTATAATATCATCTTTAACAGTCTACGATCTGCTACTAACCAATCACTTTGGCTGATTAACAAGATTGACCTGCTGGTTCATCTCAAGAGAGAGAAAGCCAGTGGAGCTGTGCTTGACCCTGCTGGTGTGGTTCCCTCATGCTGATTGTTTGTTCCCTTCTCTTGCAAGTGGAGTGCGTTGATGACTATTTTGCAATGTGAGTGAATGATATCCTCCAAAGTTTGATCAGATTCAGTGTGCGTGAGGGATGGAGTGTATGAAGGTATGACATTTAAATGTCAGGTCTCAGCCCCCAGGTTCGAGACGTGAGAAAGCTACGCAATAGCTATGTCTTGTGTAGGAAGGAACTGCAGAGTTGCTGGTTTACACCGAGGATAGACACAAAATGCTGGAGTAATTCAACAGGACAGGCAGCATCTCTGGAGAGAAGGAATGGGTGAAGTTTCGGGTCGAGATCCTTCTTCAGACCCTGAGATTCTGCCTGTCCCATTGAGTTAATCCAGCAATTTGTGTCTATCTTCAATTATTATGTCTTGTTTGGACCAATGTGCGAGTTTAATTATACAGTAGATGCAGGAGCAACTAGGTGATACGTTGACACACCTTGACCATGCAGTTCTGCTAAATGTTATTTGTCAGTCTGTCCTTTGCACTCACAGGGTGTAGGAAGGAATTTCAGATAGACACAGAAAGTTGGAGTAACTCAGCGGGACAGGCAGCATCTCTGGAGAGAAGGAATGGGTGACGTTTCGGATTACTCCAGCATTTTGTGTCTACCCATTTCCTTTCTCCAGAAATGCTTTCTGACCCGCTGAGTTACTCCAGCTTTTTCGTGTCTATTCCTTCCTATGAACTCGTTGCTTAATGACGCGTTAGTATTTCTGCATTGGTTGGATGATAAACTCAAATGATCACGGGGCTTGGAGAGGATGTCTATCTGATAGGGTCCCTTTATTGGCATTTATACGACATAACAAAGGGTGAGAAAACCAGGATGAGTATTTGCATAAACCATTGTGAAGTCAACCAGCCCACTCTGCCATCAGTAGGAAACACGCTCACTACGTCCCGACACTCACGTTTCTCAAACATATTGATCACACATTCCAAAAACCAAAATGACATAAACAATCTGTGTTTATTTTCAAAGACGTTTTGTTTTACCATTAAGTTGAAAGAAGGGAACCTCCTCATGAGTTACAAGGAGTTGGGAAATATTGGATGTGTGACATCCATCTCTGCTTTATTTTTTTTTAAATACTCGTACAAAACAGTATGCAGTCTATAAAAATGTGTGTTCAAACCATTTATTCAGGCAAATTCTAGTCTTTGATCATTTGCGTTTGATGAAAATAGACAAACAAAAAATATATACTCGCTATTTTATTTTGTATTCCAGATTGTTCAATAGCTTCAGGCTAAGAGAAGCATCTTTTCATCATATTTCTTCCACTATTTCCTTTTCTTCCTCCACTGTTTGACATACAATTGCTATTATTTTCCAAACACTTCAATAAAATTGATGGCTTGTAATCTTAATTCACACTCGTTTGAAGTCAGGGGGAGAAACTGGATTAGACTGGAGAATGTGCAGTGGGACCATGATGCATGATTAACTCAGGCCTTTTTGATGTAGCTGAGATTGCACATAAAATATTTCCTCCTGCTTTATTAGCAGTGTCTAGGCAGCTCGAAGCACCCCGTTTATTGTGTACAGCACTGGGTGGCTGATCCTGCTGACTGATGCCAGGGGTGCGTGCACCTCTTACACGGGCGGTGTTCATTGCTTGCAACTAAATGAGAGAAAAAGAATATTTACTGGAGACAACAGGTGCTGTGTTACTTCAGCATGTTTGTGCTGGAAACGCAAGCGCTGAGTTATTTACTGGGGACACAAGTACTGAGTTGATGGAATCCTGGCCAAAACCCAAAGTGCTGGAGAAACTCAGTGGGTCGGGTAGCAACTGTGGAGGACATGGATAGGTGACGTTAATGGTTTTTCTGGATGTTTGGTACAAACCATGGATGCTAGAGTCACCACCGATCTTCTGGAGGAGGGAAGGGAAGGAGTGATATTCTTTACCTGCAGAGCTCAAAGAATCCCTCCAGATCCAATGAGAGATGGTCATACTCAAGGTTAATGTAAGGGGTGAAGGCCCAAAAGCATGACTGCAGCACCACAGGAAGATTAATGACCTTATATGTGGACAAGTTCAGAAGAAAACATCCAAATGCTTTTCCCGTAACTACTGCTGCAGCTTTGTGCTTTGTTCCATCCCGTAGTCCTATAATCCTGTTTAATTAATATTGTATGTTTCACATTCAAAGATACTACAATTCTATACTTAGCAGTGACACTTCACCTTCCTGAAACAATACACAGATTTGGAATAAAGAAGGCTTGGAAGATAGCAGAGTCAGGGGATATTGGGAGAAGGGAGGAACGGGGTACTGATTGTGGATGATCAGCCATGATCACATTGAATGGCGGTGCTGGCTTGAAGGGCTGTATGGCCTACTCCTGCACCCATTGTCTATTGTCTATCATTCCGAATCCATAAAAGCATTCATTCTCCTTCCATGGCTGTCTGCCTCGCCTATTAATTGTTTGCACTCTCTTGTCCAGAGTCTGTCCATTCCCTCTACAGATATTGCCCAACTGTGGGGCGGCATGGTGTCACAGTAAGTTGCTGGCTTACAGCAACAGAGACCCGGGTTCGATCCCAACTACAGGTGCTGTCTGTACGGAGTTTGTACGTTCTCCCCGTGACTGCGTGGGCTTTCTCTGAGATCTTCGGTTTCCTCCCACACTCAAAGACGTACAGGTTTGTAAGTTAATTGGCTTGGTAGAAATGTAAATTGTGTGGAGGATAGTGTTGATGTGCGGGGGTCGCTTGTCGGTGCGGACTCGGTGGGCCAAAGGGCCTGTTTCCGCACTGTATCTCTAAACTAAACCTGCCGAGTTCCACCTGAAATTTGTAGTTCTTAAAGCTCGGATTGTCGTAGGTTTGAACAGGTTTGCTCAGATGCAGGGCTGCATGGAGATTTGAACCAAAGGATGAGAAGTTACAAACCAAAGACTATTGCAGCCTAGGTAACAGTGTAAATGGCTGATGCATAAACAGAATGCGGTAGGAGTTTAGTTTTGGGGAGCAGAGTTTTTGATAAGGATGGTGCAGGCACAAGCCGTGAGTAATTACTCAGGGTAGGCAGTCAGTCGGCTTTTAAAAAAATCTTAAACCGCGCATGCGCAGATTATGTCTACCTGAGAGATCGATCTCTTAGGTAGGCATAATTCTTCCGTGCCTTTACAATTTATATTTAATAATTACCATTTTATAATTTTAGTCAGGCATGTGCCTGGGATGGTGTGAGGTAAAGGCTGGCCATTTGAGAACACGGGCCTAGAATTATTGCATATTTGGGTTTGTTCCCAAACAAATTCTTGCTTTATCTTTAAATTAGTGCCTTTTCTTTAAATCTTGTAACATCTTCCATATTTCCAGCAGATCTCTTTATAAAGTAATCACGAGTTAATTCTTTACTGGCATACTTAATACCTCTATTGCAAACCTCATGTGTAGCACCCTGAGTCTATTCACATTTTTCCTTAACAGAGGCTACCAGCAATAGCAGGAACTTGATGGAAAATGTGTTTTTCTGAAAAGTCATTGAGTCATTTTCAAAAGAAATAGTGCGCTGAATGGCTAAATTAATGAATTTTCCAACATTTAGCAGCTTGATCATTATTAGGAGCTATTATTGCAGGTGTGTTGTGACTGTCTGCCAGCGACACTTCACTAAGCAATCGCATTCTTGTTGGATAAAACACATTTCTAGGCAGGATTTAGCGGTGATATATTTCTCTTAATTTCCATAACTAAAGGAATGTTGAATTCCACTAATGTGGTAAAGCATTTCTTAAGTTTCAGAATAATAAAGTGCTTTAACAGAAGTGCTTATGGATGTACACACCCATGTACCCACATCCATTTAGCTTTAAAGGAAATGGTGTTGATGATGAGATATGCCTTATTAAATGTGTTATAAAGTGATGGGCTCGATACTACAATGATAACTGGTTGATTTTTTTTCTTTTCATCTGCAAAAATAAACAGCCACAATCCAGATATTTTGGTTTAGTTTCGAGTTTAGAGATACAGCGCGGAAACAGGCCCTTCGGCCCACCGAGTCCGCGTTGACCAGCGATCCCCGCACACTAACACTATCTTAGACACACTAGGGACAATTTTTACCGAAGCAAATTAGCCTACAACCCTGTACGTCTTTGGAGTGCGAAAGAAAACCGGAGCACCCAGAGAAAATGCACGCGGGCACATGGAGAAAGTACAAACTCCATACAGACAGCAATCGTGGCCAGGATGGAAACTGGGTTTCTAACGCTGTAAGGCAGCAACTACCTCTGCGCCTCCCCGCCACCTTTGAAAGAGTTATATTTGCTAAACATGGAATAATGTAGAGGTGCAGTTCAGTTTCCACTAAAGTCAATGAGGCAACATTTCACAAGCAGAATAACATAGACCCGTTACCACAGTTGTGAATGCATCTGATGAAACCTAGTACACATTTTTTACTTCAGCTGCAGGCCAGGTAGCAATTAGGCAGATAAACACTTCATGAAATTAGCCACATTTCATTAGCCCACAGCTAACAATGGCCTGTTTCCTTGATCGCTACTTCATTTGTTCTATAACTCTCTATATCACCGTCTATGTCTCTCTTTCCCTTTCCCCTAACCCTCAGTCTGAAGAATGGTCATGACCTGAAATGTCACCAATTCCTTCTATCCAGATAAGTTGTCTGACCCGCTGTTACTCCAGCTTTTTGTGTCTATCTTCAAGAAAAAAGGAGTTATGGTGAAAGTTTACTGAACTGTAATATTGCACTGAAGATAGACACAAAATGCAGGAGTAACTCAGCGGGACAGGCAACATTCCCGGAGAGAAGGAACATTTCAAGTCGAGATCCTTCTTCAGACTGATCAGACTGTCAGTGTATTATTGCACCCTTTTGTGTCCCTGTCACCTCTAGCCTTTGTCACTTCCGCCAGGTGCCGTCAGCTCATTGGGTGGAAGTGGGGGGTGGAGCAACGGGAGCCTCGCCCCGTTACCAAGCGACCGAGGCACGCGTTGCCGGGGTTGTGTAGGTGCAATGGCGCGCACTACATCGGCATTCCGACACGCCGGGACCTCACTTTGTGGCAGCCGCTGCAAACCCACGCCCAATGCATCGCTCCCCAAGTGTGTTTTTAACTGCTCGCTCTCTCCTACCCACCACCTCTCCGCTGCCCAAGGCCTCAATGCGCGCCGAGCACCAACCGCCACCACGAACGGACGCCTCAGTTTGTTTTGACCAAAACCCGTTATATAGAAGATAGACACAAAGAGCTGGAGTAACTCAGCGGGACAGGCAGCATCTCTGGAGGAAAGGAATGGGTGACGTTGTGGGTCGAGACCCTTCTTCAGATTAGTCAGGGGAAAGAGAAACGAGAGATATAGATGGTGATGTAGAGAGATAAAGAACAATGAATGAAAGATATGCAAAAAAGTAACGATGATAATGGAAACAGGTCATTGTTAACTGTTTGTTGGATGAAAACGAGAAGCTGGTGCGACTGGGTGGGGGAGGGATAGAGAGAGAGGGAATGGCGGGGCTACCTGAAGTGAGAGAAATCAATATTCAAACCACTGGGCTGTAAGCTGCCCAAGCGAAATATGAGATGTTGTTCCTCCAATTTGCGATTAGCCTCACTCTGACAATAGAGGAGACCTAGAATAGAAAGGTCAGTGTGGGAATGGGAAGGAGAATTAAAGTGTTTAGCAACCGGGAGATCAGGTAGGTCCAGGCGGACTGAGCGAAGGCGTTCAGCAAAACGATCGACCACCCTACGTTTGGTCTCGCTGATGTATAAGAGTCCACATCTTGGACAACGGATACAGTCGATGAGGCTGGAGGAGGTGAGGTCCGTAATTGAGAGGATTTATTGTATTATACATCTAATATTAGGGAACAATTGTTTCACATCCTTCATGCTGCAATCCCCTATTGAGGTCACCTGTGTGCTACAGAATACTCCGTCTAACACGATCTTCAGTAACACGCCAAAAAATGAAATTATAGACTGCCTGTACACTTCTTCGAGCTAGATGCCAGGCAGATTCCTGGTGTATATACCTCCAACATAAAAAATGCAAGCAAGGCTGTAATCCAGCTATTTGGTAAAATTGGACCCTTCACTGTAGGTTAAGTCAATGTACAGCGAGCATCACCCTCTACAGATGCTGCCTGACCCGCTGAGTTCCTCGAGCACTTGATTTTTTTTTGCAACAGTTAACATCAAGCAGTTGCTAACATTATTGTGATGAGGTTGCAGCACTAATGCTTTGTGCATTTTCTGTGCATGTATTAAATGTCATGTGTTAATCACATATTGCAATCCTACCAACTTTCCTTGATTATCCAGTTAAACCCACAACATTTTAACAGAAGCAGTAACTGCTGTGTTCTCATATTTCCAAAGAATCAAAATTGGATCAGTGGACTAAGATGCCAAGAGAGGATTGTAGCTTTATCTAAGTTACGCCTTTTTAAGATTTATAAATAGTTTCATTGACAAAAGGAAACAGTCCCCAAAGAAAGAGTAAAAAGTTTTCATGCCCCTGTGCAACTCTGAGCAGTCTACAACATGTATATTCCTCACATTCCTTTTATATTACCAACTACGATGTAAGACAGTGATCCCTTTAACAAATAGCTGAATAAGATACAGGCTCAAGGAAAGAGCAGAAAAGTGAGATTTACTGAATGGCTCTTTCAATAAGATGCACAAAGGGCTAAATGGTCTTCTGTGCTTCAGTAGGAGTCTGTGATTCTAGAAGATACCGGGGGTGAATCCACAAGCTGGCTCTCGTAGACGCAAGTGTTGGGAAATCAAGAGATGCACAATCTGTGATTTATTGTTCATTAATGAGCAGAAAACCATGAACCACTTGAAGAGATACACTGCCGCTGAGTGTTGCTCCTTGCTGCATGCTCCCAGATCACTGAATCACTCCTCTTGCAGTTAAGTACGGTTGTTATGTTAAAATGTTTCATCGATAGATGCACTTTTCTAACCACTGTAATAAATTTATAACCAGCAGAGAAGAAAATCAAGTTGATGTTTGCAAAGTTTGAAGTTGTGGTGCAATCTCATATGTTGCAGGGTGTTCATTTGTATTTGGTGTTTTCAACAATGAATGCTCCTGCAACTTTGGTTTCAATAGCCCAGCCGTTTTCACAAATTATCTCGTGTTGGACAGAGCTGGTTAAGAGGTTGGACGCATCTAGGATGCAGGTAAGTTGATGTGAAAGTTATAGAAACAAAACCCTATTGCTAGATGGGGGGGTTTTCATGGAAACAAGTCCCCATGTAAAGGAATTTCACTGTTGTCAACTCCAAGCAATCCCCAGATAACGCCAAGATAATGTGAAAACTGATTTAATGTGAAATATGATTTAATGTGAAAACTGATTTAATGTGAAATCTGATTTAATGTGAAACCTGATTTAATGTGAAAACTGACCACCACCTGGCAATAGATTTCTTTGAAGATAGACACAGAAAATGCTGGAGTAACTCAGCGGATCCGGCAGCATCTCCGGAGAAAAGGAATGGGTGACGTTTCGGGTCGAGACCCTTCTTCCGTCTGAAGAAGGGTCCCGACCCGAAACGTCACCCATTCCTTCTCGCCAGAGACGCTGCCTGTCCCGCTGAGTTACTCCAGTAGTTTGCGTCTATCTTCGATGTAAACCAGCATCTGCAGTTCTTTCCTACACACGAGGCATGAAAGAAAATTCATCAACAACAATAACTGCCAAAGACACATCATTCTTCAGAAACGCAAAAGGATGGAATGAATAGGAGTACGTTTTGGATACTGGCCTCGGCGAATGTGAAATGTAGGTGAATAATTCCTAGTACAGAACAAATCGGAAATATTTTAGTCCAAATATTTCTTGCTGTGAAAGCAGTTCAATAAAGCCACACAATACTGAACAAACATACAAAAGCATTCCCTTCACATGTCATTCCCTGGCAGCTGTTCCACAGCACCTGGATAATGTTTATATTTCATAACTTCAAGCCCCACATACTTATGGGCAAGGACAATAAATAGCAAAGCTTTAAAATGGAAAAATGGTCTTCTTCAACTCGGTTTACATTTATTCCTCAACAACAACTATGGCCACCGCTATATTCTATTCATCTGTTGAAAAGCTATTTCGTAAACAAAGATGTAATTCATTCTTTGATCTTTAGAAGACTCCGCTTTTCAAAAAAAACACAGGGACTTTTTGAAACTACACAGAAGTAATTATACAATTCTGCTCCGTGGCATGGAGCCACAACAGCAGAGCACACTGTCCATATTTTTGTCCAATTATTATATTTAACATTGAAATATCTACATACATATTCAAATTAATTTGGGCGGCACAATGGCACAGCGGTAGAGTTGCTGCCTTACAGCGCCAGAGACCCAGTTTCGATCCTGACTACAGGTGCTGTCTGTACGGAGTTTGTACGTTCTCCGTGACCACGTTGGTTTTACCCGGGTGCTTCAGTTTCCTCCCACACTCCAAAGACGTACAGGTTTGTAGGTTAATTGGCTTCTGTAAAGATTATAAATAGTCCCTCTCGTGTAGGATAATGTTGGTGTATCGCTGTTCAATGCAGACTCAGTGGGCCGAAGGGCCTGTTTCCACGCTGTACTCTAAACCAAACTAAACTAAATCTGATTAAAAATGTAAAGTTTATTTTACATCTGATCCAACACACAATTCAAAATATTGCAAAACATTTTAGGTTCATTATTTTCACGTGCAGCGAAGTACTTTGAATAGCTTGATTTTGCATGCTATCCAAACAAATCAGATATACCAAACATAAATACAATCAAGTCAAACTCAATTACAATAGATATGGCAAAGGGGAAGATACTGAATGCAGAATATAGTTCTCTGCATTGTAGCACATCAGTTCCCTAGACAAAGTCCAATGTCCTCAACGGGGTAGAGGTGAATTGGACAGTATTTTAGTTTTTGGAAGGACTGCTCAGATGCCTGATAACAGAGGGGAAGAAGCTGTTCCTGAGTGTGGGGGTGCACACTTTCAAGCTTCTGTATCTTCTACCAGACGGGAGCAGGGAGAGGGAGTGACAAGTGGGCCAAGTCTTATGACAAGATAATGTTTGCTGCTTTTCTGTGACAGCGTAAACTGTAGAAGGAGTCAATGGTGGGAAGTCTGGTCCATGTGAAGGACTGGGCTACATCCACAATAGCCCTGTCCCATGGTACGAGTTCATTCCAAGAACTCTACCGAGTTTAAAAAAAAATCAAACTCGTGGTAAGCACGGAGAATGAACGTAGCGGGTACGTCGGAGCTCGGGGACGTCTCTTAGCGGCTCGTAACGCTAACGGCAGGTACTTGGGAAGACTCGCTAATGGCAGGTAAGCACGGGAAGACTCGTGAAGATTTTTCAATATATGTTGAAAAATGTCCACGAGAGCCCCGAGTACCGACAAGTGGCCATTACCGTAAATCTCCGAGTTCGAATCAGGGCAAACTCGGGAGAGCTCTTGGAATGAACTCGTACCGTGGGACGGCTTTAACTCTGCAATTGTGTGCAGTCTTGGGCAGAGCTGTTCCAAACCATGCTCTGATGCAACCCAACACAGTATGCTTCCCTATGGAGAGAAGGAATGGGTGACGTTTCACGTCGAGACCCCTCTTCAGAGATGCTGCCTGTCCCGCTGAGTTACTCCAGCATTTTGTACATATCTTCAGTGTAAATCAGTATCTGCAGTTCCTTCCTACACAGTATGGTGCATCTGTAGAAGTTTGTAAGAGTTACTGGAGACATGCCAAATTTCCTCCGTCTCCTTTGGAAGTAGAGGCATTGGTGTTCTTTCTTGGCTGTCACATCAATGTGGTTGATCCACGGCAGGTTATATAAAAGCCAAGGAATTTTGCATGGAAAAATACAGATGGTTCGGTTCACACTCATATGTCTGTACCTCATTGTTAACTCCTGCACTGTCTCCAATAATCTGACTGATATTAAAATCTGGATGATTTGAAATTGCCTCAGAGTCTGGAGAATTCCATCACAGCTTCAAGATTTGATTCAAACATTTATCTCATTTGTCAACGTTGTCCTGTGCAATTAGCTGAGATTGTATTCAGGATTAAAATTACTACAATTCAAGAATCTGAAATGCTTTTGGTTGCCAAGTGTCGTGGAAGGTTTCTACATAAGAGCAACCTTCATCTTTATTTCTCCTGTCGGACATATTCACTAAACACATGAGATTTGCCACCAACTTTCGAGAATGTCCTCCAAATATCTGCTCAATGGTAATCTAGCATCTTCTGAGCTCTCCTCCTATCTTAACCTTTCCTCATCCCTCGCTGTGTTCGTTTAGACCCCACACTTCTATTAATTACTTGGGTTATTTATGTGCGAGGCAAGAGCGGAACTCGCTATCAAAACATGGAGGGGACGGGGGACACAATATTTTGGCGGCCACGTGCGCATGCGCACACTCACACACACGCGCGCGAGGCTTCGGAGGCTCAATCCAGCACTAAATGCAGCTCAACTCTGCCTGTCTCACCAGATTAACTACAGCCCTGGCTGGACTGACGGGACACCGGCGCTGCTTCTCCGCGCTGGCCATATTTCCCGCAAGTCCAGGAAGGCTGTAAACTCACCTGGCGGGACAGGCAGAGTTGACCTGGTTTAGCGCTGTTTCTCGGCGCAGGCTGTGGGCCTGGGGGCACCGCGCCCTTCTGACTACCGACCAAAGATCCTATAGCGGAGGATCTTTGCTGCCAACCGCTCTGGCCACCCACGGGGGGGGGGTACTCGGGAAGGGACAGGACAGCGCCGGAGACCCGGCCGGGATCGATCCTGGCTGCAGATGAAGCGCAGGTCTGTGCCACGTCTCCCTCCTCCAATCACCGCACTCTATCCTCAGGCCCACCCCCCCTCCCCACTCCTCCCTCCTCCTATCATCATGCTGAATGATCACGCCTCGCCCCCATTGCCCCCGACGTCTCTCTCGTCCAATCGGCGCCCTCGATCTTCAGTCCCACCCCCACTGTCTCACGGAAAGCGGAGATTTCACTCGGTTTTAAAATCCGGATTACAAAAACTTGGGGGGGACGTGTCCCCTCTGGCCCCCCTGGGTTTTCCGCCCTGGTGCGAGGAGAGCTACAGAAAGTTTTTCTGAACAACATCGTATACCAGGCACTGTTGTGCTCAGTACAAAGGTTTGGTTTCATAGAACACAAACATGAATTATTTGGCTTCTTCGATTCTGACCAAATGAATCAATTCCCAGTTTCGTGTGATTCATTTCTCACCACATCTGCTCACTTGAATCAGACCAAATGGTGAATTTAGTTCTTTGATATTTCCGCCAGCTGCAATGTGGTCACGCCACCAGTGGTATATTCCCCTCCTCACCTTTGTCAGCCAATTGCAGGGACCTCGCTTTCTGGACACTCTGGTCCATTCCTTCAACCCTCCACCCATTCATCTCTCCCCACCCATTCCTCCCCTCCCACAGATGCTGTCCCCTGCAACTGGAGGCGGTGTAACATCTCCCCCTTGCTCCCCTCCTTGCCATCCAGGGACCAAAACAACCCTTCCAGGCAAGACAGAGATTTGTCAGCACCCCCTATAAACCTCATCTATTGCATCGGTGAACTGGATGAGCCCAAATGCAGAGTCGGCAATGACTCTGCCGACTGCACTCTGCCAGCTGTGGCCACTGTGACTTTCTGGTTGCCAGCCATCTTAGTTCCTTCCCCTTCTGTTAAAATATGCTCAAGAAAGTCACCAGGACTAAATCTGAACAATTATTTAGTTTAGTTTAGAGATATAGCGAGAAAGCAGGCCCCTTCAGCCCACCGAGTCTGCGCCGACCAGCGATCACCGTACACTAACACTGCCCTACACAAACTAGGGACAATTTACAATTATACCAAGCCATACAAAAGCGACAAGTGTAGCATTTCCTGCAGTTGCAAGGGAAAGTGCCAGGGGAGGGGGTGGTTTGGGTGGGAAGGGACGAATTGACCAGGGAGTTACGGAGGGAGTGGTCTCTGCGGAAAGCCGAAAGGGGAGGAGATGGGAAGTTGTGGCCAGTGGTGGGATCCCATTAGAGGTGGCAAAAATGTCGGAGGATTATCTGTTGTATGTGACGGCTGGTGGGTGGAAGGTCAGGACAAGGGGGACTGTCTTTGTTACAAGTGGGGGGATGGGGAGTGAGAGCGGAGCTATGGGATATAGAGGAGACCCTGGTGAGAGCCTCTTCTAAAGTCGAAGAGGGGAACCCCCGTTCCCTAAAGAATGAGGTCATCTCCGATGCCCTGGTTTGAAACACCTCATCCTGGGTGCAGATGCGGCGTAGACAGAGGAATTGGGAGTAAGGGATGGAGTCCTTACAGGAAGCAGGGTGGGAAGAAGTGTAGTTCAGATAGCCATGGGAGTCAGTGGGTGTGTAGCAGATGTCGGTCAGTAGTCTGTTACCTGCGATGAAGGTAGTGAGGTCTGTAAACGGTAGGGAGATGTCGGAAATGGTCCGGGTGAATTTAAGTGCCGGATGGAAGTTAGTGGTGAAATGGATGAAGTCAAAAACACGTGTATGTGTGTATAAATATTTTGTGCACATGTGCAGATATGCACAAGCCAGAGTACAAGTATATATAGAGAAACGGGTAATAAAAGGGAAATGAGAAGTGGCATCATTCACGAGTCAGTTGTCAATTCACCAAACACGGTGTCAATTCACCAGACAAAAGGCATATTCATATCCATATTCAGCATGCTTTAAAATTTATAGTGCAAAAGGCACGGGGCAAGATTTCAAAGATTGATTGAAGTTTGATTAAGTAAGCTGCGTTCCGTTTGTCTAATACTTTCAATAACAATGGTGTGGTTTAACCTCGTAATTGATGCCTCATTCTGTGTTAGTGTGTCTTTGTGCTGGATTTTGCACTCATTAATTAGATGTACTTTGCCCATGCGATGATGAGAGGGGGAGGAGGGGTGGGTAGTGGTTGGAGGTGTGATTCACTTGAAGTTGGTCTAATTGAAGCCATTTTAGCGAGGCACCCACCACAAGGGTTGAAGAATCTGTATGCACACAACAAGCAACTGGGCATCCCTTCCTCAAATGGTCTGTAGTCTGAAGAAGGGTCTCGACCCAAAACGTCACCCATTCCTTCTCTCCAGAGATGCTGCCTGTCCCGCTGAGTTACTATAGCTCTTTGAGTCCCTCTTTTTGTTCAGTTACTAGCTTCTTCTGCTGAAATCAAATCTTACATTCTCCTTTTGTTCCAGTCCTGTCTGGATGGCACGACCACAAAGGTCGAAGGATCGCGGTGGAAATTATTTTATTCAATATAGGACTTTATTTCAAGTTGTCTGTCACAGAAAAATTATTTAAGTGTCTATTTAAACTGGTTTGAAATAAAAGAAGCAATGTGCTTTGGGCAAAACTGAAAACAAGGGAAGAAAAGATTACGGGGATAAGGCAGGAGAATGGGGTTGAGAGGGAAAAATAGGTCAGCCATGATCGAATGACAGTGCAGACTCAATGGGCCGAATGGCCTAATTCTGCTCCAATGTCTTACCTATGGTCTTAAGATGATTAAGGCATTCAAAGAAAAATGGCAAAAATCCTTTTAATTTCAACCATAAGAAATCAGAAGGAAGTGGCCTTCACGCCTGTGTAAGTCGAGTTGCAGTGCCAGAAATATTGTTTCATAGAATTTAGTTGCTGAAAATGTACTGAAAAAGCCAAGCTCCAGCACATTCTAGTGAATTTGGTTGGTATATAAATACTTTTAACTTTGTGCCATTCCAGATGATTCAATGTGGGCTTGCTCAGGAAGACACAGTTTTGTGAACAAGCTGGAGGATTCGGACAATTTAGACATTTAAAATGTAATTGTTGCAAGTTGTTGCCCAATTTACATTGAATAATAGTCAACATCGTTAACAAAGTCCAGGCCAGTGTTTACACGGGATTGGTTAATTGTATGTCGATGGATTTATTCTATTTATGATGGGGGGGGGGGGGAGGGGGTTAAATAGTATCTCTCGTTTCTCTTTGACTATATCTGGAATGCTTTGGGGAGGAATTCATCAGTGGTCGGCAACATAAAACAGGCCATTAGTTGTACCACTTGCACTCTTGAATTCATTGAACTCAACTGAATCGAACGTGTAGAGGTGTGTACAACAGGGGTCGATCGCCTGACACCACTTTATCCTACTTTGTTCCTTTAGTTTTAAGTTACCAGGTAAGTAGTGGTAACAGAGGTGTTCATAATATGATCTGTCTTATCGAGGCTTATGAAAAAACGTTAATATCGGAATAGAGCAAGTATTAAAAGTAAATTTCCACAGAAAGTTCAGTGAGAAATAGTAAGATTCTACAGTTACAAAAAAAAACCCAAAGGACCAAAAGCCAATGGACTTTTTCCAATTGGATTCTGAGGTAAGACTTTTACATAATATTCAAATCTTGCTTTGTTTCAGTTCTAATGACAAGGTGATACCAACAGTCTCAGATGTTCCAAGTTAAACTGTGCGCTATCAGACTACACTGCATTGTTTTTGCTAATCAAACTTGGGGTTTACCCTCTTTCAAAGCAACACAATTGTTCCATTGATGTTTAAGGACTAATGACCCAACAAAGTAAAATATAAACCATGCACTCGTTCAGGCACCAACAAACCCAACAATTTAAAAGTGCAGCTGAACAAACCTAATAAAGGCACCACCAAGCATCCTTTGTCAGAAGGAGACAATTTGAAAGTGTGTGATAACCAAAATTACAACTCTGGAAAGCTTACTGACTGAATAAAGCATGAGCTTTCAAAAATGAATATTCATGCTACCAGAAAATAGCGATGGCCTTTTGAGATTCCGTTTCTGTATCAATTTGTTTCTATTAATAATACAAAGATTCAAACAAGATCCTTACAAAGCCTGTGTATGGACTCACAGCATCAGGTGAAGGAGAATCACATTGTGAAGGAGAATGTGCAAGTTGTTGGGGTCTCATTTACACTTTGGGGTACGTTTGATTTAATTCAGGGTTCCCAGCTGCTTTAAATTAAAAACACTGTTTATACTCGAGCTGCAAATTCACATTTGTTTTGAGTTTGCAGCTGAATCCAGCAGTGTGGTTAAATAATGGCACTCAGCTGTTTACTCTGATCATATTTTGAAGTAAAATCTCCCACCTCTTGACCTCAGGAGCTGACCTGAATAGTGAACAGGAGATTGACACTGGGCTGGTAGATATGGCTAATACAAATCCCCTGCTGGACAGCAATTCTCAGCACATGTACCATGCTAGTGGTAGATTACCACCTAACGCTGCAAAACTGAATGCAGCGAGTCCACTCAAAAATATTCCCAGCATTTACTCAAACTACACTTCTGAATGTTAGTCAGCATTTCCAATTTCTTGCCTTTAAGTACAGTTTTTATTATTTAAAAAGTTTCTTTTGAAAAATCACCAAAGTAATAAACTAACAAATTCACAAAAAGGCCAGGATAGAGGGAATGTAGAAAGGATGTTTCCACTAGTGGGAGAGTCTAGGACCAGAGGCCATCGCCTCAGAATCAAAGGACATACCTTTAGAAAGGAGATGAGGAGGAATTCCTTCAGTCAGAAGGAGGTGAATCTGTAGAATTCAGTGCCACAGACGGCTGTGAAGGTCAAGTCAATGGATATTTTTACAGAGGAGATGACGGATTCTTGATTAGTACGTGTCAGGGGTTACGGGGAGAAGGCAGGAGATTGGGGTTGAGAGGGAGAGATAGATCAGCCATGATTGAATTGCGGAGTAGACTTGATGGGCCGAATGGCCGAATTTAGCCTCCTGGAACTTATGTACATGGATTCTGTTCAACTGGCTGCGTACAAGCGTTATGGTAAATTTGCATTTTTTCCTCAGCTCCCAACCACTGATGCCAAGCACAAGTCAACTTTAAAAGAGGGAAAACTCTGAACCGGTCGGTACATGTTCACCCGGGTTATGCAACCATAGCCCAGCCACATAAACAATCTATTTACTCACGTGTCCAGGGTTGTGGTGGCTTGATCTAAAACAGCACTGCCTAACACATTGATGTTGGGACTAGAAAGCATTTTTTTTAAAGAAAAGTTATTAGGCCATTGCATTTGGTTTTGATTAATAGAATCAAAAGTTGTCCTGGCCCGCAACATTCTCTGCCCTTTAGCAGCACAAACTTCAAAGCAGCTCCTATGAGCATTTCTTCTGCCCAATAAATAAACACCAGTGAAAACTGCCGTGCACAACACCAGCGTTATATAGTTACGTCGAGAAAAAGAGTCATCCGCTAACCTTTTATTAATAAATCACTGCGCCAGCTCAAGTACACTTCAGATCCATCAGGCAGCCTGCAAATGCACTTTACCAATGTTTAAATTCTGTCTGCTCAGCTCTGTTTATCAATAAATGCTAGCAATTGCAAAATACCTGTGTTTATTTTTCCTGGAACACAGATACGAGAAGGTGCAATATGCAAGCACTGCAGAACAAAATGCACAGCAATCTTCAACGCCCACCCGAATTAAAAGACCAGGATCTGAACCATGCCCTTTGCGTAGTTGGGTAGTTTCATACAGACACATGCACAATTTTGTCTTGTGTGACTGACTGGTGGTATTCCGCGAAAATAATTTTTGTTGCAGTTTCTACCTTGCTAATGTCTTGTGTTTTTGGAATGCGGTCCTGTCTCTGTGGCCCTCTTGTGGTAGATTTCACAGGCAGTACCTTGGTCTATTAGGCAGACTGACCTTGAAAAGTTTTGGGTCTGTGTTCCTTCTTCCATTTCTGGAAGAATTTCATTGCTCGCCTTAATACATCTCATGTAAGCCTGATTCATTCTATTTTGAAGTATCGCACAGCTTACACGTGTAAGAATTTTACAAGGAGACCTTTCGCAATACTTCAGGCATAGACAGGGTAGACAGTCAGAACGTTTTTTTCCCCTCCATGGAAATAACAAATACTAGATGGGGCTATATCTTTAAGGTGAGAGAGGCAAGATTTAAAGGGGAAGTGCACGGCTTTTTTTTCCCCATTGGATTTGAATGTCTGGAATGCACGGCCAGGGTTGGTGGTGAAGACCGATACAATAGTGGCATTTGAGAGACTTTTTGACAGGTATATGGATATGCAGGGAATGGAGGGATGTTTATTATATGCAGGCAGATAAGAGTTGGGCTCGGCATCATGTTCAACACAGGCATTGTGGGCCGAAGGGCCTGTTCCCGTGCTGTACTGTTCGATGTGTCGTGTTCTAACTGTGAATCTTTGCAGTTCACCCGCAGTACCTCGGCACATATGAAAATCATAAACTAAACTAAACTGAGTGCTCCAAAATGCTGTACTTCCTCCATTTTCTTAATCTCAAGAGGCCAGGAGTAAAGGAAAGATCCAGATAAATGATGGCAATTTCAATTTTGTATTCAAAAAACATCAATGAATTCGTTGGGTAACATCACTACAGAAATGTATTAAGATATAAAATTTCATCAGAACTTTTGCCCTTTTACCATTAAAATGGCAGCATTTATCAGTCCCACTAAAGCTTCACAGACACCATCAGTCATAACCTTTCGGACGGATTGCATGCTGATCGATCACGCTGAACCAAACCTAATTACGATTTACATTATTATTACTGAAATCTAAGACATCTACCAAAACATATCCGATTACTAGTCAAACCCGTGCTTTTGGGTAGAGTGTGTGGCATACAATCAATTTCCCTTGCACTGTGCAATAGATACATTTTGATACAGAATCTAATGACTACAAGAATCAGATATCTTTGACCCAAGTTTCATTTTTGTGATTTAGTTGTGGCAGGCAGCAATAAGCCCCTCCCAATGTAAGGCTGGATTTATCAATTAGTGTATTTGAGCCGTAGCAGTTCATGCTGATTGAGCCAAACATAGTTATTCAAGCTGAAATCAGCATGCAGCTTCAGGCGTTTTAAATGTTCCCCTCAAAGTACTCTGGTCTCAGCATGGTGACAAGTTTAGAACAGCACAGTAGCGCAGCTGGTAGAGCTGCTGCCTCACAGTGACACAGACCCAGGTTCGATCCAGAATTCTGTGTTGAGTTTGCACGTTCTCCCTGGGTTTCCCCCGGGTTTGCTCCCACATCCCAAAGACGTACAGGTTTGTTGGTTAATTGTCCTCTGTAATATGGCCCCAAGTGTGTAGGGAGTGAATGAGAAAGTGGGATAACACAGAACTAGCGTGAACGGGTGATCGATGGTTGGAGTGGACTCAGTGTGCCAAGGGGCCTGTTTCAATCCTGCATCTCTAAAGAAACCCAGTTAGATACCTAGGAGGACCATCGTTTGACACAGATGGAAAGACAGAATTGTCCTCCAAAATTTTGCAAGGACTTTGCCAGGACTTGAGGGCCTGAGCTATAGGGAGAGGTTGAGAGGCTAGGGTTCGATTCCTTTGAGGACAGGAGGATGAGCGGTGATCTTATAGAGGTGTACAAAATCATGGGAGGAATAGATCAGGTATACACACACGCACACACACAGTCTCTTGCCCAGAGTAGGGGAATCGAGAACCAGAGGACATAGATTTAAGGTGAGGAGGGAAAGATTTAACAGGAACCTGATGGGTACCTTTTTTCACACACAAAAAGTGGTGGGTGTATGAAATGCCAGAGGAGGCAGTCAAGGCAGATACTATCGTAACGTTCAAGAAATATTTTGACAGATACATGGATAGGATAGGTTTAGAGGGATATGGGCCAAACGCAGGCTGGTGGGACTAATGTAGGTGAGACATGTTGGTCGGTGTGGGCAAGTTGGGCCGAATGGCTGGTTTGCACGCTGTATGGCTATGAATCTAATGGCGAAGATAGACACAAAAAGCTGGAGTAACTCAGCGGGATGGGCAACATCACTGGAGAGAAGGAATGGGTGATGTTCAGGGGTTGAGACTCTCCTTCAGACTCGATCCAAAACATCAACCATTCCTTCTGTCCCGCTGAGTTACTCCAGCTTTTTGAGTCTATCTTCAGTTTAAACCAGCGTCTGCAGTTCCTTCTCACATATGAATCTAATGGCATTTGGTGGTTCTTAAATGTTTCACGGGCACGGATACTGTGGGCCAAAGGGGCCTGTTCCTGCACTGTTCTGTTCTGTTCTATGTTCAGTATAAAGAATTGAATGAAAAAACATTTTTTAAAAAGGAGGAAATTCTTAATTTTTGTGACTGTAGGAAAATGGTGAACTGTAACAACTGAACTGATGATAATTTGGAAAACGCCACTCAGCATCAATTCCCAGTCACATTTTTATTCCTTCTCATTTCTGACCGAGAGGCAAATGTTTTAAGTCCTTTGTGAACAATTCTGATTTTTTGTTTTTGTGTCACACATTAATCGAAGATATACTCTTCTTGTTTTTTTTTGCACAGCATATCAGAATCGGCCCCTGGCAAAGAATAAGGAAAAGTCAACAGGAATTAAGTTTCAGTGCAACTGTTTACTCAACTGTGGCCTGCAGTTATTGAAATCTTATCCATGGTTTTGTGTGACTACAGCAATAATGAATTCAGCATGACTGCAGTCCTCTAAGTAATGGCACATTTACTTCAAGCAGCAACCTGTGTGTATACACCGAGGCAAAAATTGGAAGCTGTATCGAAGGAAAACCCAAGGCACGATATATATACCTGCTGTTGCTGGAGATGAACCAATTCAGCAGCGGTCACTTCAATGGAAGATATATCTCCGTTTGATCTCCCCTCCCTTGTGATGCTGTCTAGATAGTGGTTACCACTGCTAGCTCCGTTGTGACTGGCTGAAATGTTGCTTGCTGCCTCAGTCCCAGATTCTTGCATCATGACTTAAAAACCTGAAAAATAATTCAGAAACAAAATGAACAGCTGAAAACAAAAATAAAATTTGATCTTATGCTTATCTCAGTTGTCGTAATGATATGCGTTGGAAGGAGTGTGTAGGAAGGAACTGCCGCTGCTGGCTAACAATGATCTATTCAACATTTTCCTTGCTCTTCTTCCCCCTTCATCTCTCGTTTTCACACCTAACCCTTCCATATCTCTGTGTTTAAGAAGGAACTGCAGATGCTGGAAAATCGTAGGTACACAAAAAAGCTGGAGAAACTCAGCGGGTGCAGCAGCATCTATGGAGCGAAGGAAATAGGCAACGTTTCGGCCCGAAACGTTGCCTATTTCCTTCGCTCCATAGATGCTGCTGCACCCGCTGAGTTTCTCCAGCTTTTTTGTGTACCTTCCATATCTCTAGTTTCCCTCTCCCCTGGCTCTCAGTCCAAAGAAGGGGCTCGACCCGAAACGTCGCCCATTCCGTCTATCCAGAGATGCTTCCTGTCCCGCTGAGTCACTCCAGCATTTTGTGTCTATCTTATGTAGGAAGGAGCTGCAGATGCTGGTTTACACCGAAAATAGAAAATAGTGCTGGAGTAAACTCAGCGGGACAGGCAGCGTCTCTGGAGAGAAGGAATGGGTGATGTCTCGGATCGAGGCCCTTTTTCAGACAATGTAAATGTGTAAGCATTAAAAGGTTTCATTATCGTGAATTGCCGTTCACAAGCTTAGTACTTAATTTCCTATTGCATCATGTTATAGTACAACACAAATATACAGCACACATGTTTTTTTTTACAATTCACTGGATTGCACTGCTTTTGTGGCAATTAGGTTCACTGGTGGTGTTAAGCTAAAGTGCCTGTAAAAACTAAAGGCCTTTGAAAATGTTGAAGCATTTAATTGAGCCTTATTTTGTATCACTACCTTGTGACACAATTAAAATCCAACAAAAGACCAAAAGAAGACAATTAAGCTAATTTTCCTCCTCTTTCTCCAATGAACAGAAATGCCAGAACCCATTTCATACTTGCATTAACTTTGTCTGCTTTCAAATCGGAGGCTGGGAGAAATATTTCTATAAATGATAGTCTGCCATAAAAGCAAAATGCAGTATTATTTCAATGTTTTGAATGTCTAATTAGTTTTAAAGTAGTTATCGCAGTCATAGTCCAGAGTTGTCACACAATCCTATTTTTCTTTAAATAGCTTTTTGTACAGAGTCAAAAGTAAGGCTGACATCTATTATAGATTCTCCATTTGTCAGGGGTTGTGGGGAGAAGGCAGGAGAATGGGGTTAGGAGGGAGAGATAGAACAGCCATGATTGAATGACTGAGGACACTTGATGGGCTGAATGGCCTAATTCTGCTCCTATCACTTATGACCTTATGATTTGGGCAAAGTGCCAGAGGTCAGCTGGTATCTTGGAACTGCATACCAGTAGGGAGTCCGCACCTTCTCGAGACAAAGCAAAGAAGGTGAGACTGGGGGGAAAACGTAAATCATACTAGGTATTAGTCCATATTAATACGGTATCTGTAATCTGCAAACAGAGAGTCATCTGCAATTATGCTGGATTAACTGTGAAACAGGTTGATTAGCTGGATGAATGGCACATTTCATGGACAACGCCATGATGATATGTTAATCTTTATATGACAATTAAACTAAAGCCAAGTAACTCAAAACATCCACAGTTTGCCTCAAATTTAATATTTAGAACATGAAGATACTTGATAAATGCATATGACATACCTTCACACAAGTGTGTGTTTGTGAGTGAGTGTGTATGTGTGAGTGTGTGTGCAAGAGTGTGTGCGAGAGTGTGTGTGTGAGAGTGTGCGTGAGAGTGTGTGTGTGAGTGTGAGAGTGTGTGTGTGAGAGTGTGTGTGAGAGTGTGTGTGTGTGTGTGTGAGAGTGTGTGTGAGATAGTATGGGTGTGTGAGAGTGAGCATGTGAGTGTGTGTGTGTGAGAGTGTGTGTGAGTGTATGTGTGTGAGTGTGTGTGTGAGAGTGCGTGTGTGTGTGTGAGTGTGTGTGTGAGAGTGTGTGTGAGATAGTATGGGTGTGTGAGAGTGAGCATGTGAGTGTGTGTGAGTGTGTGTGAGAGTGTGTGTGTGAGAGTGTGTGTGTGAGAGTGTGTGTGAGAGTGTGTGTGTGAGAGTGTGTGTGTGAGAGTGTGTGTGTGAGAGTGTGTGTGAGAGTGTGTGTGTGAGAGTGTGTGTGTGAGAGTGTGTGTGTGAGAGTGTGTGTGAGAGTGTGGGTGAGAGTGTGTGTGAGTGTGTGTGAGTGAAAGTGTGTGTGAGAGAGTGTGTGTGTGAGAGTTTGTGTGTGAGAGAGTGTGTGTGTGCGAGTGTGTGTGTGTGTGAGAGTGTGTGTGTGAGAGTGTGTGTGTGTGAGTGTGTGTGAGAGTGTGTGTGTGAGTGTGTGTGTGTGTGAGAGTGTGTGTGTGTGTGAGAGTGTGTGTGAGAGTGTGTGTGTGAGAGTGTGTGTGAGAGTGTGTGTGAGAGTGTGTGTGTGAGTGTGTGTGTGAGAGAGTGTGTGAGAGAGTGTGTGTGTGAGAGAGTGTGAGATAGTATGGGTGTGTGAGAGTGAGCATGTGAGTGTGTGTGAGCATGAGTGTGAGAGTGTGTGTGAGAGTGTGAGAGTTTGCTTCACATTCAGTACAATTATGGTACAACAATAAAGTCAACTAATATTTGCTTAACCACTGCATATGTATATCAAAATAAACCATTTACTGTAGAGTCCTTTGCAAAGATGGGCTATAGAAAACATACTCTAGAAAACTCCAGATTGAAATTTCCCCATAGAAAATAAGATCTCATCAGTCCGATACATGAAGTGCTGCCTCCTTAACTTCGGGTTTGCCTTTGGCAGCTGGCAGGCTTTTAGTTCACTTCCTTCACACCTTGATAGTGATGCACCTTCCGCGATCTAAACCCTAGAACTCTGTACTTTGATGAATTAACCTTTCAAGGAAAGATGCTCAGCTAACAAGAAGAGACTTTATTCCAGGCCAGTTAATGAAGGTTGACCAAGTCAGACTGAAATGAATTAAGTTAACTGATCAATTATTTATATGAAGCAGAAAAAATGCCCTTAAAACACTCTGCCTAATCATCAAAGGAAGTGAAAATTGAACTAAACACAGATTTATAATATCGCATGCTTACTCCTATGGGAAGCTCAGTCACTGGAACGACAATGGCACTAATAAAAGCCGACTCACAAAGGTTCTAAATTAAAACAATTTCAAATGCTGTATGACAGAAAATGCTAAATAGTACTGAAATATTTCCAAATCCGTAAACTAGCAACAAAATCGTCCAAACACAATGTAAAATGCAGTTTAAAAATACTATGGGCCGTTCTGCTGATATTATGCATGCAATGTCGCCACATAATGAATTTTCACAATTATAAAAAGAGAAGGAGTACATTTTCTAAAGCACGGCAGCTAAAAAGTAATCAAGAGAATGAGCCTAAAGGCTATTTCAATGTATGCAAAATTACTGACCCGCAGTAAACTAAAAGTAGCCCACATTGAATGCAGAATATAATGCCCAAATGCTAAGTACCTATTCTGATGAGGAACAGCTAAAATTAACACTCAATTAATTTTTGAATCGACAAACAAATGAAACTCATAAATCTATCTTCTCATTAATTTTACTGTAGTGCAATACCATTCTCCAATATCGAGAAGAAATCTTAAGTGTTATCCATCATGAATATCAAAAAAGGGTAGCACTAAAACAGCATGAATTATGTATATTACCTGTTGGTAAAAATGATAAATGTTTTATCATTTCCAATGCATAATGTGAGTTTCAGCATTATTGAAGATAAAAATATGTGATTTTCTTTGAATACTCAGCCAGAACAAAAGTGCATTAATTAAAAGGGGGAAAAGGCCCTGCCTCACAAACACATGATCTGTCAAGGTCACTGCACTGATATTCTTTTCGCTTATCTTTGACCTGTCCCGGCATTCTGTTGTCAATATTAACAGGTTTTGTCAGGTTTAAATGCACAACAAATACTCTAAAACAACAACAACAACATTCAAAGCAATAACACAGGCAGTCCTTGTGAAGGTTTTGAACTTGTTTACCAAACACCGCTAGGAACAAACTGAGTTTTCGGTCACCTGCTGCAACCACCTCCCAAGCACCGCACCTCTGCTCTCTGCGAGAGACCTGTTAACACAGCATCTGTGGGACAAAGAACTTTCTCTCCATCTCTGGGTGCACGCCGCACGTTGTGCCTGCAGTCTCCTGTACAGCTCTGCCTTCTCTATTGCGGGATAAGGGTGAGGTCGTAGGGGAAGGAAGAGAAAGCAAACAACAGCATAGATACCATTCCATTCCAAGGAAATCTAGTGGAGAACGAAACAGCTTGTTAATCTGCTACCCACTTCATTGAAGTCACTGATAAGCAGAGCAAACCCAAAGTCTGCTTGAGCTGCATTCCATGGACAAGTTCCCTTCTTCTTTATCAAAACACAGCACTAAGTTTTGTACAACAGTACAGGATAAACTGCTGCTCACACCCGTAAACAGGGGTATATTTGTTTAATAACTGATTGCTGCCATAGCTACTGTAAACAAGGCGCCTGCATTTGTGCTCATGAACAAACACATCATCTTGCAAGACCAATTTAACATTAACCAGGTGAAATAATCAACAGATTTTGTAGGTGACACTCAGCCAAGACAATGTAAACAGAATGAGGAGGAGAAAGGGGCCCCTACTTAGGGAATCAAGGTCGGGCAATGCTTTGTGGATTGAGTAAATAATGGAAAGAACTTTAAGACAAACAACTTCTTTCATCTACTGACATTTATAACAAGTGGGGGATTTTTGTATATTAAGGTAAATGGCAGCTGCAACCTTCATCACGAGATCAGCCCACTGAGAAACCAGGCCGACTTGTTTATACAAGATTCTGTTTACTCACAAACAGCAATTGTTTGCATCAGCAGGTCACCCTCATCCATCAAGTTGTTATCCAAACCAAAGAGTCTCTATTTTGTGTCAGAAGGAACTGCAGATGCTGGTTTAAACCGAAGACAGACACAAAAAGTTGGAGTAACTCAGCGGGACAGGCGGCATCTCTGGAGAGATGCATTTGGTGATGTTTTGGGTCGAGTCCCTTCTTCAGACTGGAGAAAGGTCTCGACCCGAAAGGTCACCCATTCCTTCTCTCCAGAGATGCCTCCTGTCCCGCTGAGTTACTCCAGCTTTTTGAGACCCTCTATTTTATTCATTTACTTTGCTTCTTCTGCTGAAATCAAATCGTACAATCTCCTTTTGTTCCAGGTCTTTCTGGATGGCACGACCACAAAGGGTGAAGGATCGCGGTGGAAATTATTCTATTCAATATAGGACTTTTTTTTTAGTTGTCTGACACAAGGAAAATGATTTAAGTGTGTATTTAAACTGGTTTGAAATAAACACACTCGCAGAGAAGCAATGTGCTTCAGGCAAAACTGAATAATTTCATCAGATGTCAACATGTGAGAAAATGGTCTTTCTGAGCACATGGAGTTTAAAGCGTTACAACACTTGAGCAATTTCAAAGTGCCACAGGAGGGTGGATTTGAGGAAAATGGATGCAATTTACTGGTGTTCCACAAGATAACATTTTCAAGCTCAGCATCACAAATAATAGTTGCAATTGGTTTGTCAATAAAGACAGAAAAACTTTCATTATCTCCGTGAATCATTGATCTCATCGAAGCGTTGTCGTAACCTGGTCCTCATTTAAGTTGCAAACCATTTATTTGCATAACTCGGGCACAATTCTAGTAATGAGACCTTTCCTTCAGTAAGCATGTCCTGGTATTCAGATCACCGTCAGATATCTGCACAAACCTCCATCCTCAAACACTGCACTGTGCACATTTTTACATTTACACACAAACAAGAAGCAAGACCTCAAGTCTGCTTTATCACTAAAGAGCTAATTGCTTAACTGATCTTAGCCTCAAATTTAATTAATCACTGATTCTGATACCCCTTAATACCCATATAGCCTGAAACTTAGACCATCCAAGACTTGAATGCATGCAGTGACAATACAAAACCATTTGGTATTATGATTTTCAAACATTCATAACCCTCCAACAGAAATGGCTTCTCATTGCCATTCAATGAGCAATCCCTTATTCTGAAGCAAAAGGATTGAAGTATATTGGTAATACGGTCTTTGATGAGTCTATTTTTTCCTCAACGTATGCATTCTTACTTACATAAACACATAAACACACCAGCACGCATGCGTCCACATACACACACACACATTTTGCATATGTTCCAACTCTGGAAGTTGCCGATAAGGCCAGGGAGATATTCTACAGTAATCTTGCCTACGTCACAGAAGGAGACAAACTAATCTTCCCGGGTAACTTCAATGCCGGGGTGGGAAAAGTTGCAGTCTTCTGTCAAGACACGATCAGCAAAGAGGGAGTAGATAAGACAATACTCCACTGGGGTTCGCCCTCACACAAAATGCCTGGTGTACACACTTCCATTAAGCTGCACCCCTGTTCATCTGAGAGACAAACACGAGACCTCACAACAATACTTGACACACTGGTATCCATTAAATCACATCATCCTATAAGCAACACAGTAAATCTCCTCCTCACTGTGATGGAAGGCAAAGTCATTGGCTCTCCCCTGTTTTCCATTCTTCTCCCGATGTTAAAGCCCCCAGCGGGCGATGGCAAGTCCCGCGACCGTTAAGGCCGCGCCGGGCGATGTAAGCGCGCCACCACAGCTCTCCACGCTCCGAAGCCAGCCAGCTCCTCGATGGTAGGTCCGCAGGCTCCGCGACTGGAGCCACAGGTCGTTCTGGTTGGAGGCCGCTCCACGGTGCTAGGCCCCAACGACAATTGAGACCCGATAGGGAAAAGGTTGGGTCCCCCGCTCCCCACACATACAAAGCTAAAAACAATATATAAACTACAACCAAACTATACACTCAACAGGCCAAAATTTAAAAAAAGACAGATGGACTGCAGAGGCCGCTGCCGCAAGGCGCCACCATCATTACATCTTTTTTAGAATGTTTTAGAATGAAATTCACATTTTGATCCATTATACATTAACTGAGCACTTTTCCTACCAACAGAAAGCTGATGAATGGACCCGCCTTCAGACTTCACAGATACAGCAAAAAGATGAGTCCACACTGACTAGTGATAACCCTTAACCCGAGGGACAATTTATAATTTCCAGAAGCCAATCAACCTACAAACCTGTACGTCTTTGGAGTGTGGGAGGAAACCACGGCACCTGGAGAAAACCCACGTGGTCCAAGGGAGAATGTACAAACTTTGCACAGACAGCATCTGTATTCAGGATCAAACCCGGGTCTCTAGCGCTGTAAGGCAACGGCCATCTAAAGTCCCGCCGGGCAACCTAAAAGCCATGCCATTTTGCCCGGCTTGGCAAGCACCTGGGACACCTGACATTCAACTCTGAGCAGGCCCCCTCTCTATCTCTCTCTCTCTGTCACTCTCCGTCTCTGCCCACCATCCGTGTCCGGGTCTCCGCTCTCCAGACGCTCCTCATCCGCCGGCACGGCCGGCCGCCCTGCACATGCGCACTGCCACGGCAACTGCTCGCCGCCGGGCACTTTCTCCCTCCCTTTGCATTGTGGGATATCTAGCCGCCATTGCTGTCCGGTCGCCGCCTTGTCGCGACCGCTGAAACCCAACACAGACTCAATCCCTGGAGCTGGAGTAACTCCTGCTTCTTGGTTTCCTGGTCCTCCAAAAATATTCAAAATGGAATTTAAACTGGAGGTGGTGAAGGGTCTATCACCAAACTCCAAACTCTAAACAATAACAGCCTATTGCACTTCATCTGTTTATTTATTGTGCATATATATGGTCTCTGGTATATAGACACACTGAACATTTATCTCATGTTCTGTATTATGTTTACATATTCTGTTGTGCTGCAGTAAGCAAGAATGTCATTGTCCTATCTGGGACACATGACAATAAAACTCTCTTGACTTGGACAAGCAAAAAAGGGTTCTTGGGAAAAAAGAGCTACATTAAATTTAGTTGCATCTGGTTGGGTAACTATGGTAGGGTGAAGACTATTCCATGCTTAAATTGTGCGGGGGAACTCCATGGAGCAGCCAGCATCTCTGGATAGAAGAAATTGGGTGACGTTTTGGGTAGAGACCCTTGTTTAGACTCCCTCTAGTTTTAGTGTTTTTAGCTTAATTTAAAGATACAGCATGGAAACAGGCCCTTCGGCCCACCGAGTCCACGCCGACCACCGATCACCCATACACTAGTTCTATCCCACACATTAGCGACGCAAGTCAAGAGTCAAGAGTGTTTTATTCTCTCACGTCCCAGTTAGAATAATGAAATCCTTACTTGCAGCAGCACAACAGAATATGTAAACATAGTACTCTGTAAACAATGTTATAAACGAGAAAACATTTCTGTATATATTTATATATGAATATACAACTATATAAATAAATATGTGTGTGTGTGCGTGTGTGCACATAATATATATACCCACACACACACACACAATTTCCCTCCTGGTATAAATAAAGTTCTATCGTATAGTATCGTGTGTGTGTTGGAAGGAACTGCAGATGCTGGTTTAAACTGAAGATAGACACAAAAAGCTGGAGTAACTCACCAGGTTAGACATAATCTCTGGACAAAAGGAAAATATTACGTTTTGGGTTAGGTCTTAAAAAGGTTCCTGCACACCATTGGAATGTGAAAGGAAACAAGAGGACCCGGAGAAAACCCAGGCGATCAAAGGGAAAAGGAGCAAATTCCATACAGACAGCACCCATATTCAGGATCCAATCCAGGTCTCTGGCACTTTTAGGCAGCAACTTTATGGCCAATGTACTGCCCCATAGTCTTGAACTGAATTAAACATACAGTAGCTGTAAAGGGGGCCATAGTGTCACTTGAGAGATTTAAGACTGAAAATGAATAGTTTCTTTTTTTTAGTAACCAAAGTTATCAACGTATAATTTTTTGTGTGTTGGAAAACAAAATAAAGTGGCACAGCTGGTAGACTTGCTGCCTCACACGCCAGAGATCTGTGTTCGATCCTGTCCTCGGGCACTGTCTGTGTTAAATTTGCACATTCTCCCTGCAAGCGTGTGGCTTTCCTCCCACATCCCAAAGATGCATTGGCTTTGTAGGTAAACTTGTCTCTGTAAAATTGCCCCTAATGTGTAGGGAGCAGGTGAGGAAAGTGGGATAACAGAACTTGTGTGAATGGGTGGTAGACAAAAAAGCTGGAGAAAATCAGCGGGTAAGGCAGCATCTATGGTGTGAAGGAATAGGTGACCTTTCGGGTCGAGATCCTTCTTCAGATTGATGTTGGGGGGGGGAGGGAAAAAGAAAAGAAGAGGCAGAGACAGTAGGCTGTGGGAGAGCTGGGAAGGGGAGGGGAAGGAGGGAGAAAGCAAGAACTACCTGAAATTGGAGAAGCCAATGTTCATACGGCTGGGGTGTAAACTACCCAAGCGAAATATGAGGTGTTGTTCCTTCAATTTGCGGTGGACCTCACTCTGGCCATGGAGGAGGCCCAGGACAGAAAGGTCGGATTCAGAATGGGAGGGGTAGTTGAAATGCTGAGTCACTGGGAGATCAGGTTGGTTATTGCGAACTGAGTGGAGGTGTTGTGCGAAGCGATCGCCAAGCCTGCGCTTGGTCTCACCAAGGTTGATCATACGCTGAATAATCCAACCACATTTTTGTTTGGAAGTGGAAAGAAATAATAGAAATTGCATTCATTACAACGTGTAAAAAGAGTTGAGATACTGTATTATAATTTTGCTGCATGTTGTTGTGGTATATATCATGTTTTGATTGGTGAATATGCTTAGTTTGTGACTTTACTTGAAGCAGAAATAATATGTGAATGCTTCATTGAGCATAATTCCGACTTGTAACTACGCATTTCGTCCGAGCACATTATCGCACGCGTCATGCAAGCCGTCTTAAATGACCACCTAAACTGTCATTTGGCAACCTAAAATGCTAAAAGTTAAGTGAGAGCCTTGCTATACCGTTGTGCATCTTCAAGACAGGGATGGAGAAGGTTTTTGAGCATTATGTGAATTAAAGGAAAAGTTTCATTTAGTTTGGTTTATTGTCACGTGTACCGAGGTACAGTGAAAAGCTTTTATTGCGTGCTAATCATTCAGCGGAAAGACATGATCACAATCGAGGCATTGATAGTGTACAGATACATGATAAAGGGCATAACGCTTAGTGCAAGATAAAGCCAGTAAAGTCTGATCAAAGATAGTCCAAGGGTCTCCACTGAGGTTGATAGTGGTTCAGGACTGCTCTCCAGCTGTTGGTAGGATTATTCAGTTGCCTGATAACAAATAGGAAGAGAAAGTGACATTGAAGTCCAACCACTATCCTACAGAATGGTGTATCGGGGTCAGGCATGCTCCTACTTCCATTCAGAATTACACTTCCATCTCCACTCCACGCCTGGCCTTCAAAAGCATGCAAATTATGGAAGCAGGTGGAGACACAACTCTCAGAAACACAACAAATATCAACATGAAAAAACACTTATCAAAGTAATATAACTTCTATCTTTGCAAGTGAATTCACCCATTAAGTGTTGGAAGATCGTGGTAGAAATTTCATGCTCAATTGAGCAAGTCAGCCGTTAAAAGTGTTCATAAATCATTGGAGCAGAATTAGGGCGTTCGGCCCATCAGTCTACTCCGCCATTCAATCATGACTGATCTATATTTCCTTCTCAACCATTCTCCTGCCTTCTCCCTGTAACCTTTGACACCGTTGCAAATCAAGAACCTATCAATTGCAGCTTCAAAAATAGCCAAAGACTTGGCCTCCACGGACGTCTGTGGCAATAAATTCCACAGAATCACCTGAGTGTCCCATCTTTTGGACAGATGACCAAAGAAATAGCTGCTACGAACCAACTGCCTGAACACACCTTGGAAAAAATGTACATTAGGCAATCTAGTTGCTAGTTTGTATAACTTATATTTAATTCCAGAACACATTAATATTTGTGATTTTAATATACACTTCCAATTAGCCTTACAAACCATGAATTTAGTTCAAACGGCCACATTAATATGCTTCTTCCCTACAGCCATGAGGCTATTAAACACGGCAACAAATACGCTCTGAACTACAACAGACTATTATTATTATTGCAGTATATTTGTTTATTTATTGAGTATGTGTGCATGTATATATATACACACTGAACTTTTTTTCTCCTATTATGTACTATGTTTACATATTCTGTTGTGCTGCAGCAAGTAAGAATTTCATTGTCCTATCTGGGACACATGACAATAAAACACTCTTGGCTCTTGAAGAGAGTAAAGCTGGATGGATTGCCTGGCATTGAACAATGCACCTCAGTTAGAAACTGCAAATACAAACAGAAAATCCAGCAAACACTTGGCATGTCGGAAAGGTTTGGTGGCATGAAGTACAGTGATCGGATATAGCAAGATTATCTTCAGCAAGTCAGCTTTGCCAAGCTTCCTCCTTTATAAATTTGGAGCTGGTATTTCCTTCTACAGCTGATGAATCCATGGACTCCTCCATACTGAACACCACTGGGAAGATCAGTGCCTATTTCCATGTGTGGCTCAATAAGATCACCACTAACTGAGTGGGTCAAAGTCTGAAGGACGTATTAATCAGAGTTAATCCTACACAGGTAGATTAGTTTAGTGTAGTTGAGAAATACAGCGCGGAAACAGACCCTTCGGCTCACCGAGTCCACGACGGCCAGCGATCCCCACACACTAACGCTATCCTAAACACACTCAGGACAGTTTACAATTATACCATAGCCAATTCACCTTCAAACCTGTGCGTCATGGAAGTGTGGGAGGAAGCCAGAGATCCCGGAGAATACTCTCGCTGGTCACGGGGAGATCGTACAAACCCCGTCCAGATAGCACCTGTGGTCAGGATCAAACCTGGGTCTCTGGCGCTGTGAGGCAGCAAATCTACCTCTGCGCCACCGTACTATCCCAGTAGTGGGTCACCGACCACCTTGGCCTTTTCCAAATCAATATTTTAGCCAAAGTGATACTTAATCACCAATAACGTGGTCATTGATCCTTTGGACTTTGTCAGCACCACTTGGCATCAGTCTTCTTTGCAACTTATGCTTAAGAGTTGGAAAAAAAAAGCTATATCCTAAGCACAAGCACAAGTGGCTGCCCTTGACATCAAGGTAATATTCAACTCAACCTGATATCAAGGAACACAGGCAAAATTGAGATAAATCGGAATCAAAGGGAAAACGCTTCACTGGTAGGAGTCATATCTCGCATGAAGGAAAGTGGTTGCGATCAGGTCAGAGTTTAATCACATTGGCTCCAGGCTATTGCTGCTGCTGATGTTGCTCAGGGCAGTGCATTAGGCTCAATTATTTTTAGCTACTATATTAATATTTTCAGTTCATCAACAGATCAGAAAAGAGGATATCCATTGATATTTTCAGAATGCTCAAACCTATTTACTATTTATCTGAAAAAATGGGTCGGCTCATTTGGATTGCACCAGGACCCAGACAACATGCAGGAGGGAACTGATGGTAGTCCCAATCAGTTAGGTGCTGATCAGCCCTTTATTTTCTCTAATATAATCATGTGGCATTCCACCATACAGGCACAAAATATTCATTTTAAAATCCCTTGCATTTCTTTGCTCTCCAATTGCCTCTTTGTCCAAGGGGCCGAGTATTTTTCTAATCGCTTCTAGTTTCTCGCAGTTTATTGGTACGTGGATCTCTTTCCAGTTCGCACATTTAACCTCTTGTCATTTCTTTACACATTTCGTGCTAGTTTGAGTTTGAGTTCAGTTTATTGTCACGTGTGCCGAGGTACAATGAAGGGCTTTCGTTGCGTTCTAACCAGTCAGCGGAAAAACAATACATGATCGCAATCCAGCCGTCCACAGTGTACAGTTTAGTTTGAGGTTCTAGTTTGGCCCTCTTTATCAAACCTTTGCTGAATTTTAAAATAATGCTAATCCTCAGCTGTTGTGGCATTATTGCACGACTCTCTATACCTAATACAACTCTTATCTTCCCTCATTAGCTACGAATAGACCACTTTTCCAGCAGTTTTCCTTCCTCGAGGGAATGTTTATTCAATAAGATTTATAAATTACTTCTTTAAATGTTTGCCATTATTTATCTAAAGTCACTTTTGTTAATCTAATTTCTCAACCTTGCTCAGCCAACTTGCCAGTCATGACTCCTTAATCGTATTTAAATTTAAGACACTGGTTTCAGACTAAGACACATCCTCAAATTTGATGTGAAATTGTACCATTTCAATATCATTCTTCCCCAAGGTTCCTCACTACAAGATGACTAATTACCAATAACATTTAAATTATTTGTTCCCAAATTGTTTTTATAACAAATTGTTCCACTGAAGCCCCCCGAATGCTTTCTATGACTGTATCCTAACCCACCCACTCCTGCAAGCTTGGGTTTGCTCAGTCCTCATGAAGATTAAAGGCACCCAGCATTATTGCATTATCCTTGTTACACGATCTTCTAATTTCCTGATTGATCCATTAGGCATTTTATAAACTACTCCCACAGTATTTGCTGTTAGTTGTTAAACCTACTCTCACTGATCCTGGATCCTGATGTTAATGGGCCGAGATGTTTTCTACTCACTGACATAGCTCAGCTTTCATTATCAAGGCTACTCAAAGCCCCACACCCTGCAACATTAAATCCCCAGCCTTGGTCATCTTGCAAACGCAAATCAGCAACGGTTACTAACTCAAACTCATTTATCTCCATTTGTCCGATTAATTCATCTATCTACATACAAATTCCGTCCGCATCTAGTTGCCGTGCTTTTCATGTTGACAGTCTACTCTTTTCTCTCGGGCTGGCCTTAGTCACTCATTCCCTTTTACTGTCAGTGACACGGACTCTTTTTACTCTTCATTTAAAAATCCTTTCTTTTATCTTCGGACTTTTAAAGTTACCTTTACCCGAACCTTCCCTTCCCCAACTACCCTCACAATGTTTCTAACACCCAAATTATTTGATTTGACAGAGTTAGCGTTCCCAAGTAGTTTTAAGTGGAGTCCATCCCAACAACACAGCTTGCTCCTTCCTCAGTAATGATATCCCACTGCCTTGCCATTTAGCTTTGCCTTTAATTCCCCCTCCTATCTGTCTCTACGCCAATTTGCTCAGAGGTTGTAATAGAGGGAAGGGCACATTTTAACATCTGCTTTTTAATGTACACACTAGCTATTACACCATCTCGAAAGAACCTCGTCCCTAGTTCTAATTATGTCACTGGTTCCAATTCAATCCTCCCTTACTTCCTCCAAACTCTGTTTCAGTCCTAAAATCAGGAAGGCAACACAGCAGGACCCAGCCATGGTTGCTAATGATAGAATTTATCCTGCAGACTAGATTACCCATTACATCTCCCAATGTTCCTTTCAATCGCATAACCTGTAGCCCCTTGTAACGCAGCAGTGCAGTTCAACTGTCCTTCCTCCCTTGTTAGCTTTCAGTTTAGTTTAGTTTGGAGATACAGTGAGGAAACAGGCCCTTTGGCCCACCAACCAATGATCCCCGCAGATTACCACTATCCTACACACACTAGGGTCAATTTTACCATTTCAATTATACCAAGCCAATTAACCTACAAACCTGTACGTCTTTGGAGTGTGGGATGATACCGGAGATCCCAGAGTAAACCAACGCAGGTCACGGGGAGAACGTACAAACTCCAGAGACTGTATTCTCAGCCACACCAGGAGCAAGTATTTTGAAATTTCTGGACAATTAAAAAGCTCACATTTCCACTGCTGCATCTGAGGTGTATTTACCTGTCGAAGTCGCGTTCATAGTTTCCTGTTCATGACCACTAATTGAATCTACACTGCTATTTAACTAGAGGTGTAACTACCTTCTGAGACAAAAAGTATAGGTGAACGTCCACCTCCTTGGTGCATCAGGCCAACTGCACAAAGATGCAGATGTCGTTGATTGGAAACATGTTGTTCGCCACTAATTTCACCTTGCTGTGGATGTGACAAACCTCTGGTATTCTGAGTGTAGTTACAGCTCTGGTTTATTAACAGTGTAGATTTAATGGATGGTGACAAACAGGAATCAATGCATATGACACATACACGTAAATACACTTTAGATGCAGTAGTAGTAAACAGAATATTTTCTGTCCAAATCAAATCAAATCTCTCTCTCTGTCTGTCTGTCTGTCTGTCTGTCTGTCTGTCTGTCTGTCTGTCTGTCTGTCTGTCTGTCTGTCTATCTATCTATCTATCTATCTATCTATCTATCTATCTATCTATCTATCTATCTATCTATCTCTATCTATCTATCTATCTATCTATCTATCTATCTATCTATCTATCTATCTATCTATCTATCTATCTATCTATCTGTCTGTCTGTCTGTCTATCTATCTCTATCTATCTATCTATCTATCTATCTATCTATCTATCTATCTATCTATCTATCTATCTATCTCTATATATATATACAGAGATCTATATTTATATAGATCTATATGTGTGTGGGTGTGTGTGTGTGTTATACGTATGTTTATATGTATATTTAAGTCAATTCATAATTAACTTGGTTTGGTGTGTTTTCAAAAGCTAATTAAAGTAACCTAACTTTTTAATTGAATCAATTAATAGTTAAACGCTCCTAATTTTAACACCCAGTATCCCAGGCTTACACAAACCATTACATGTTAAAGACTGTAAAGCAGCCCCGGTTTCCCCTGCTGCATGTTGGAATCCATGGCAATTTGTGCCCATCAGGAAACAAAAATCACCTTAGCCTTGCTAACATTGGAACATGGGGTCAATTGATATTAGTAGGCACCAACTGATCAATTTCAGAGAGGGTAATTCATTGATCCATCAGCTTGTGGAAGCCTCACTTGAAGGAAGTGTTTGGTGAATTTATTGATGAAACACTGCTGTACCACACTATTAGTGTTCTATCATGGTTGCCATCAGGGACATGCAATCATCAAATTTATCGTGAGATAAATCCTTCATGCTTCAATTGCATGCAAAAATTGATCTTTTACATAGCTTGGAGTGCCTTTTTAAGTTAATGGCTTTGTTTATATTTAGTTCATACTAAACCAGGAAATACCTGCTCCAAAATATTTCCATTTTTATCTTTAGTTTTTTGTTTAGTTTAGAGATACAGCATGAAAACAAGCCCTTCGGCCCGCCGAGTCCACATCGACCAGCGATCCCCGCACACTATGCTACATATACTAGGGACAATTTGCAATTTTACCGAAGCCAATTAGCCAACAAATTTGGAGTGTGGGAGGAAGCTGGAGCACCCGGAGAAAACCCACGCAGGTCACGGGGAGAACGTACAAACTCCGTGCAGACAACACCTGTAGTCAGGATCCCTGGGTCCCTGGCGCTGTAAGGCAGCAACCCTACCACTGCACCACCGTGTAAAGTATCTCTTTAATAAAGAGAAAAAAAAGTGACAAAAGCAAAATCTGAAGGATTATTAAATTTTGGTTTGATGTAATAGGGAAAAGAAAAAAGCATTAATGGGAGGAAGAGAGAACGTGAACAGAACTATGTATAGACGACCTACGGTGGAACTGTCCAGCAAAATTAGAAGGGCACCTTGACTCAAACTTGCAGCAGATTGTAGTGTAAACGAGATCACGCAATTAGTGCTGAATTATGGGCAGTTCTGTGATGCAGACTCACTGGGCTGAAACTGTCCAAAGTCAATTCACTTGGGGCTTTCCAGCTAATAGATAACGGAAACTTCCACTCAATCAGGATTTGAACCGAGGTCCCAAAGGTGAAAGGAAAGTGTGCTAACGTACCACACCACCCGTTTCTTTCAACTTAAAATGTAAATTAGATTTGGAAAGAAATCACAGTGACTGTGGTGACCTTGGCTACCCTGCTAATGGGCATATTCTTATCCGCATTTGATTGCCATGCTGTCTGTACTTTTTGCCTAATTGGAATAACTGGACATCTCACTTACCACAGGGGTGTTATACTATCACAACTGGGTTCCCATGGCTGTCCTATAATTATTTTTTCTCTGACATACAATGTGGAACTGAGAGTGCTACGTCGTTCCTGCAAGGCTATTTGAAACTTTACAATGCAGATCAATTTCATGAAAACTGCCCTTCGGCTCAGACCACTGATCTTTAATCTTTATCATTGCATTCCACCCAATAATTAAACATCCTCATATCCATGACATTAAATTCCACTATGAAAACCAGAATGAGCCCACAGTAAATAAATCGCGACTGGAAAGTGTTTCTATTCCTTTTTTTCTCAATCTTTCATTTTGTTTTGTGCCTTCCTCTCTTAAATGGTATTTACTGGTTTCAACGCAGTATTCATTGCCTTTGTGGTCATTGTTGGAGAAGTTCCCCCCAAAATGATTATCATTCATGACATTCAGCAATTACAATCGGTAGAGTAGAATGTCAGAATGGACAACACAAGATTCATAGAATCATCAGATATTACAGCAAGGCCATTCATTGCAGGGGCGGCATGATGGGTGCTTGTTAATAGAGGGTACATATACACACACTGAACATTTTCTTGTTTATTATATTGTTTACAGTGTACTATGTTTACATATTCTGTTGTGGTGCTGCAAGTAAGAATTTCATTGTTATATTTGGGACATATGGCAATAAAACACTCTTGACTCTTGAAACAGACTCTGGCACATTGACCACACAAACCTTTAAGAAGTCATTTACACCAATCCCATTTTACATAGTATTGTAAACAATACAATAAACAAGAAAAAGTTCAGTGTGTGTATATGTACCATCCATTATGTTTGGGACAAAGACCCATCATTTATTTATTTGCCTCTATACTCCACAATTTGAGGTTTTTAATAGAAAAAAAAATCACATGTGGTTAAAGTGCACATTGTCAGATTTTATTAAAGGCCATTTGTATACATTTTGGTTTCACCATGTAGTAATTACATACAGCAGTGTTTATACAATTATATCCCCCCACCCCCTCCCCATTTCAGGGCACCATAATGTTTGGGACACAGCAATGTCATGTAAATGAAAGTAGTTATGTTTAGTATTTTGTTGCATATCCTTTGCATGCAACGACTGCTTGAAGTCTGCGATTCATGGACATCACCAGTTGCTGGGTGTCTTCTCTGGTGATGCTCTGCCAGGCCTGTATTGCAGCCATCTTTAGCTTATGCTTGTTTTGGGGGCTAGTCCCCTTCAGTTTTCTCTTCAGCATATAAAAGGCGTGCTCAATTGGGTTCAGATCGGGTGATTGACTTGGCCACTCAAGAATTTACCATTTTTTAGCTTTGAAAAACTTCTTTGTTGCTTTAGCAGTATGTTTGGGATCATTGTCTTGCTGTAGAATGAACCACCGGCCAATGAGTTTTGAGGCATTAGTTTGAACTTGAGCAGATAGGATGTGTCTATACACTTCATAATTCATTATGCGACTACCATGAGCAGTTGTATCATCAATGAAGATAAGTGAGCCAGTACCTCCAGCAGCCTTACATGCCCAGGCCATAACACCCACACCACTGTGTTTCACAGATGAGGTGGTATGCTTTGGATCTTTGGCAGTTCCTTTTCTCCTCCATACTTTGCTCTTGCCATCACTATGATATAAGTTAATCTTTGTCTCATCTGTCCACAAGACCTTTTTTCAGAACCGTTGTTGCTCTTTTAAGTACTTCTTGGCAAACTGTACCCTGGCATAGAATTTTTGTGGCTAACCAGTGGTTTGTATCTTGCAGTGTAGCCTCTGTATTTCTGTTCATGAAGTCTTCTGCGGACAGTGGTCATTGACAAATCCACTCCTGACTCCTGGAGAGTGTTTCTGATCTGTTGGACAGATGTTTGAGGATTTTTCTTAATTATAGAGAGAATTCTTCTGTCATCAGCTGTGGAGGTCTTCCTTGGCCTGCCAGTCCCTTTGCGATTAGTAAGCTCACCAGTGCTCCCTTTCTTCTTCATGATGTTCCAAAAGGTTGATTTTGGTAAGCCTAAGGTTTGGCTGATGTCTCTAACAGTTTTATTCTTGTGTCTGAGTCTCATAATGGCTTCTTTGACTTTCATTGGCACAACTTTGGTCCTCATGTTGATAAACAGCAAAAAGAAATTCCAAAGGTGATGAAAACACTAGGTGCTGAGTGCTCTCTTCTACCTGCATTACGGAGGCAATTAAACACACCTGAGCATTTACAAATGCCTGTGAAGCCATGTGTCCCAAACATTATGGTGCCCTGAAATGGGGGGGACTATGTATAAACACAGCTGTAATTTCTACATGTTGAAACCAAAATGTATAAAAATTGCATTTAATAAAATCTGACAATGTGCACTTTAACCAAACGTGATTTTTTTTCTATTACAAATCTCAAATTGTAGATTACAGAGGCTAATAAATAAATGATGGGTCTTTGTCCCAAACATTATGAAGGGCACTGTACATACACACACACACACACACACACACACACACACACACACACACACACACACACACACACACACACACGCACACACACACACACACACACACACACACACACACACATAAAAACAAACAACAATAATAATACAAAAAGACAAAACTATTGCCCCCATCTATGTAGTTCAGAGCGTATTTGGAGGTTGTAGTGTTTAATAGCATGATGACTGATTTCTGTTCTGTATGAATCTTTTGTAGAACAATATGCACAATGTTAATAACACAGGCTGTAAATTGCATGTGTTTGATCAGTTTCTGGCATAAAGCACATATTAGCCACTGAGTACTTTGATGATATAATTATATGTGAAAAATGACACAAAGGAAATGGGACTGGTGAACAGGAAAAGGTGCCAGAAAGTTCCTGGTCCAAATGCCTGATAGGCACATCCATACCTATAGAAGTTGGGATGTCTGAGTATAGAAGTTGGGATGTAATGTTAAAATTGTACAAGGCATTGGTGAGGCCAATTCTGGAGTATGGTGTACAATTTTGGTCGCCTAATTATAGGAAGGATGTCAACAAAATAAGAGAGAGTACAGAGGAGATTTACTAGAATGTTGCCTGGGTTTCAGCAACTAAGTTACAGAGAAAGGTTGAACAAGTTAGGGCTTTATTCTTTGGAGCGCAGAAGGTTAAGGGGGGACTTGATAGAGGTTTTTTAAATGATGAGAGGGATAGACAGAGTTGACGTTGAAAAGCTTTTCCCACTGAGAGTAGGGAAGATTCAAACAAGGGGACATGACTTGAGAATTAAGGGACTGAAGTTTAGGGGTAACATGAGGGGGAACTTCTTTACTCAGAGAGTGGTAGCTGTGTGGAATGAGCTTCCAGTGAAGGTGGTGGAGGCAGGTTCGTTTTTATCATTTAAAAATAAATTGGATAGTTATATGGATGGGAAAGGAATGGAGGGTTATGGTCTGAGCGCAGGTATATGGGACTAGGGGAGATTATGTGTTCGGCACGGACTAGAAGGGTCGAGATGGCCTGTTTCCGTGCTGTAATTGTTATATGGTTATATGGTTATATTTCACAGCCAGATATGTGTAACCATTGCAAGCATTCCCAAAATTGTAGGTTAATTAACGCATAATTTACACGTAGAAAACTGCCAAGTGGGATTTTCTCAAATTCAACTTCTGTCTAACATCCTTAAACAAAACAGACATAAAATACTGCAGATACTGGAATCCTGAGCAGAAAACAAACTGCTGGAGGAACTTAGTGGGTCAGGCAACATCTGTGGAAGTAAGGTGACAGACAACGTTCCAGGTCGCAACCCTTCTTCAGAGAAGGTTTGTTTATGTACTATTCTGACCCAGAAGAAATGAAAGTGTCATTGTTTCAAAGCATCAACACCACATAATCCTCGTGGCTTACAGGAGCGCAATACCCTATAGTTACACTACATTAGGATGATCAAATGCCATTTCCCCATTCACAAACATTGGTTCTTCTTTCTTTGTGGACTGTGTGTCCAAGGGGGTGTTCATTTTCTGCGGGATTATTGTTTCTTAAAATGTCCCTGCCATCAATATTAAATTAATAGTATTATGTAGGAAGGAACTGCAGATGCCAGTATAAACCGAATATAGATTCAAGAAGCTGGAGTAACTCAGCGGGTCAGGCAGCATCTCTGGACAAAACGGAATAGATTACGTTTCGGGTCGAGACCCAAGGGTCTCATCCCGAAACATCACCTATTCCTTTTCTCCAGATATGCTGCCTGACCCGCTGAGTGAAATTAATAGTTTCCAGGTTCATCCTTTTCTCCTTCTTTACAACATTTGTAGTCCTCTAGTCTTTCACCACTACACCTATGTTGTTTTAAAAAAAAGGACAAGGATCATTACAAGCAGATCTCCAAGTTTTTACTTATTTCCCAAACATTGCCCTTTTGCTTCGCAATCAATGTCCACATACACACATCAACAGTAAATGTTCCATGGGATAATTAATAGACAATTGTAAATCTACTCAGATCAGCAGTCTGGGAATCAAACCTACTCCATATGGACTGAATCCAGTACCTTTCCCATGATTGAGTTCCGAATGCCAGTTCATGAATTCAAACAGGAAACTAACAGTTGTTATAAGTAGTGCCTATTCATTTTAAGGCATTATCTGAGTTTTCTGCAATATTATGGACTCTTAATGTTCCTAAATATAAGGGGCAAGTGTATAGTGAAAGATAGTTGTGCAAAAATATTTTACAAAGTTTTTCAGAAACCAAAGACTAGGACCATTACTCATTAAGTATTAAGGAGTAAATAATGACTACCTCTCCAACATGTAATTTGTGCAATTTCATAAACTAGTTGCTTTAATTTGTAGGCCATTATTTGCTGCCAACTTTCTCTCCGTCTAAAAGAGGTGACTTCCCAATGGCTCATTGTAGGTCACTAAGGGCAGCAAAATTCAATAAATCCTAATTTGGTTTAAGAAGGAAAAGCTTTAAGACTTCTTGGGCATCAAAGCAAATTGAATGCATGGCAGAGTGTGAACATGCTTGCATCAAGGATTACCCAGCCTTTGGAGAGAATTTAAATGTTTGAGCAAAGGAAGAAGACAACAAGGAACAGTTGAACTAGAAATGTGTGGGAAAGAACTGCAAATGCTGGTTTACACCGATGGTAGACACAAAATGCTGGAGTAACTCAGCGGGACAGGCAGCATCTATGAAGAGAAGGAATGGGTGACAATTTGGGTCGAGACCCTTCTTCAGTCTGATCCAACTAGATATTTTAATTAGAACAAGTGATGGATTAGCTCAGCGGGTCAGACAAAATCTCTGGAAGTGGTCAAGCAACATTTCTGGTCGGGACACTTCATCAGACTGATGTAGTGGAAGGGAGGAAGCTGGAAAGGGGAGGTGGGTGCAGGACAAAGCCTGGCAAGTGACAGGTGGATAGAGGTTGGGGAGAGGGGGGGTGGGGGGTGGGTGCAGTTGATTGGTAGATGGGTGGGCAAAGGCAAAACTTGGAAAGGAAACAAAAGGTTGATAATGAAATGTAAAGTCAGAGGGAGGGATGTGGGCAGAGTGGAGGCCTCTCTCTGGCAATGGAGCAGGCCCAGGACAGAATGGTTGGTGTTATGTAAGTGTGAAGGGTCGTTAGAATGGTTAGCAACCGGGTTATCCATCTGTATATTTTAATTGATTATCAGCATCATTAACCATTAACCCAACAGTGAAATTGCTTTTTGACACTTTTTTTTCTTTCTTCAACAATACTACCCATTAAATTCATTACCATTCTTTACTCCTGACCTCAGGTGTATACCATGCTGTTCAAAACGCATCATCATGTAAAGGTTTTTCCTTCTCTTTTCTTAACTTTGAGTTACAAGAAGCAGAAGAGTGTGGTGAAGATTGACAAAGTAGTTTTGGCTCTCTGATCTAAGGTTACAGTCTGTTTAATGCAACTTCCCATCAAGCTGAAAGTGCGAGGGCAGAGCCTTAAGGCCTGTCCCACTAGGCGATTTTATAGGCGACTGCCGGCATCTGTCATAGTCGAAGCAGGTCGCCAACTGGACTAATGGGCCTGTCCCACTTAGGCAACTGCCGGCGACTATGACAATGGTATTCACTGGTCAGCACCGGCGACAACCTACGCCATCCTGGCGACAACCTACGACAGCACCTACGTCAGGAGAAGACAAGCTACGACGAGCCCACGGTCGCCGACTGTCGCCGAAAAGTTTTGAACAATTCAAAATCCAGCGGCGACCAGAAAAACGCTATCACTCTTTGGGCGACTAAGGAGGCTATTCACGACCATACAGGCGACACCACGGCGCCCGTGTGGTGTCAAACTAGTCGCAGGCAGTCACCTAAAAAATCGCTTAAGTGGGACAGGCCCATAAGTTTAAACAGTTTAAGCCGAAACATTTTGTAAACGATTTCTCTGGTTTTAATATCTTTAATATCTGTAGTCCATTACCTCTGCTCTTAAATCTGGGCAGGTTTGTTTTGTTTTCAAACACAACATTTGAACATAACTGACTGCCAAAATAAAAAAAAACAGATCATCTAAGAGAATTAAATGACATTCTATCAACATGAGAAATATAATTATGCATGCTCATACTCTGGCTCATTCCCCCAAAACTATTCCACACTGGGAAATATATATAGAATTTGTTTTTAAAAAACAATCTTGTTTGGGCTGAATAGTTGATTGAACCCAAACCAAGTCTGCCCCACTCAGTTTATCTCATCTTGGTCTTTCAGCACATCTCTCTAGTTTGCATCTGAAAGCATCCAACCTTTTTGTCTCAACCACTTCCTGTGAGAGTAGGTTTCACATTCTAACCACTGAGTGAAGAAAATTCTCCATGTTTCCACATTGAACATATTAGTAACTATCTTGCCTTGATGGATTCTCCCACAAGTGGAAATATTTACTCCATATCTACTCTAACCTACTCGAATTTTTAAAGGCTCAATTAGGTCTCTAACTTTGGCTCTTATTTTCGTGGTTTGAAGGTCTGTAGTCAAACATAAATTCAGAAAACTAAAATTTCCCTCACAATTGGTACGTTAAACCAAATCGTAACTATTCTTACTTTTCTTTAATACTTTCTCCTTCGTTTTCTTTCTTTGTAGATTAAATCTAAAATTAAGACATGATGCTATATCTCATTAGTCTGAAGAAGGGTTTCGGCCTGAATCGTTGCCTATTCCTTAGCTCCATAGATGCTGCCTCACCCGCTGAGTTTCTCCAGCATTTTTGTCTACCTTTGATTTTCCAGCATCTGCAGTTCCTTCTTAAACATGCTATATAATATGATGGTTCCACCTGGAATATCGATTTTAACTTTTGCTGTCAGAGGAATTTAATAATCCCATAAAAAAGGGCTGCAAAGATCTCAAAGGACAACAGGAGTTGGAATAATAAGCAATGAGCAATTAGGATTGGGTGCTCCCAAACGAAGATGAAGAAAGCTATTCAAAATGATAACATTAATAGATGATATAAAGATAGACGAGATCAATGGTTATATAAATTAGTGGCTGGTCCCAAAAAAGCAAAAAAAAATGTTTTTAATTGTGACTTACAAAGAGAATTGACAATGTGCAATGCTTTTACACTGGAGCCAATAGTTGCTTTCCCAATGGCAGCATTCAAAAAGGTGCAGGTTAGTTACATAGAGAATGATTTGGGAAGAAAAAAAAAGTGGGGAAAATGGCATTAGTCTAGAAGAATGAAAGAAAAATTGGACATTAACCCACAAGGAAGGTACAATACATCAGAAACAAGCAACGCCAAATGGATTATCCTGGACAAAAATTCAAAATGGAAAACAATGCAAATCAATAATCAGTTTTGAGAGCCAACCAGCAAACCTATAAATACACAATGACTATGGATAGACCTGGCTGCCCAACCATTCAGCAAAGAAACCTGGTAGCCAGGTGTTATTGAAAAGGCACCACTGAATACCATTGTTGCTAGATGTTCCAGTCTACAGGACGGACAAAGCAATGGCAGCATCCTCTCTCAGGCCAATATCATGAGTGCGGAAGTTCTGATCAAGCTTAACTAGCTGCAATGGTCATCTGTCTGACACTAGACTCTTGAAGCAAGTACTCCACTCTTAAACCTATTGCAACAAACAATTTCCAGAACAGAGAAAATACTTCAACGGTTCCATACAAAAAAAAATTCATATGCTCACCAACTCATAGGAATGATTGACCTAAGATCGGTCAAACTAGTGGAAGAGCATTGAGGAAGGTTTCAAGTACTTCAGGAGCCTTCAATGAGAGGATGTGGAGAAGCAAATGCAAATGGCAAAAGAAGTGTTTAACAATCTAAATATTTCTCCACCTGTCCCATGAAGCTCCAACTGCCTGTGGCCGAATCTGCAGATGCAAAATGGGACTATTCCGAAACCTCGGAATCCACACGTCCCAAGTCAAAGCATGTCATTCTTCATGTAGAGGGGCTGATCAAGACGAAAGATCAGAAAGGTAAAATATACTTTTATTTTAATTCTTGTGCAGGAAGTCTTCTCTCCACTTCAAAATTCAAACTAACTTAAATAAAGATGAGAGAAGACATTGATTCCTCCCAATAATTTGTTTAAGACATTTTCTGTTGATTATCTCCAGAGATTTAGTAGAGTTTATTATTGTCACATGTACAGTGAAAAGATACAGTGAAAATACATGATTACATTTAAAGCCTCCACAGTGTACAGATAAAAGATAAAGGTAGTTTAAAGATCTCCATTGAAGTGGAACTTGATTCCACTCTGGTTTTGTGGGTTTTGAGGTGACAGGTGAGACCAATGTAGGAAACATGATTCTTCCACTAAATGCCCCTAAATTATTCTTTGTGTTGTGAGATGGTGCATTTCCTCTCTCATTTATGTAAGGGCTCAAGGTTCTCTGGACCATACGGAATGCTCCTCCTCCAGTTTGAGCAAGCTTGGGCCAGCTCTTTCCAAGTCCATATTTGAACCTCTTCCCGTGGCAAAGATCAGAATGGAGTCTTGAATCAGACATGCGAATGACGTGGTTCACCTAATCAAACTGACTGAATGCAAAAAAAGCCCTCATAACTGGAGATGTTGACTTTGAAAAGAACACTAACATTTGGTCACTTACAACAAACATTCAATGGCAAAACTCAACAGGTAGAGCAGCATACGTGGGAGAAAAGGAATTGCCCATTTTTCAGGTCAAAACTCTGCATAAGGACAAAGACAAAACCATCATTTGTTCCCGTAAACTTACAGAAAATTTGCTGCAAAATTTGAGTCAGAATTGGTGGTGTGCCTTCAGATGCCTGTTACAGAAGCATACAGGAGGTGCAGGGAAGTTGAGGGAAGAATACTGCTGCTTAGTAGATCATGAGTTCAGTGTCTGATCTGAGGTCATTTAAGACTGAGGTGAGAGAAAAACGTTTTCACCCAGAAAGTTGTGAATTTATGGAATTCCCTGCCACAGAGGGCAGTGGAGGCCAAGTCACTGGATGGATTTAAGAGAGAGTTAGATAGAGCTCTAGGGGCTAGTGGAGTCAAGGGATATGGGGAGAAGGCAGGCACGGGTTATTGATAGGGGATGATCAGCCATGATCACAATGAACGGCGGTGCTGGCTCGAAGGGCCGAATGGCCTCCTCCTGCACCTATTTTCTATGTTTCTATGTTTCTATGTCTTGATCTTCAAACACCCCTTCTGCCAATTGACCAAAGGCATTGAAGGTAATGGCAATTTTCATCACCAAAGTCTATCATCATCAAGAGGTTGCTGCTGAGATGTGAAAAGTGTTCCCCATTTTCCAGGGACTCACTATGAATGTTTATGGTGGAGGTCAGTGTTGGGGTGTGGGGGTAAGTTAAGTGCAAGGTCCATCCACTCATACACTCCAGTGAACAAGTCAATGGTCCTCAGACTACAAGTTGACCATAACTTGTGGCAAAAGTCATAATTGTGTATCACTCTCTCTTTCTCAGTCTTGCTATCTCTCACTGACACATAGAAGTGTAGAAAATAGGTACATGAGTAGGCCATTCGGCTCTTCGAGCCAGCACTACCATTCAACATGATCATGGCTGATCATCCAAAATCAGTACCTTGCTCCTGCTTTTTCCCCATATCTCTTGATCCCTTTAGCCTAAACTCTCTCTTGAAAACATCCAGTGAATTGGCCTCCTCTGCCTTCTGTGGCAGAGAATTACACAGGTTTACAACTCTCCTCATCTCAGTCCTAAATTGCTTACCCCTTATTCTTAAACCCTGATCCCTGGTTCTGGACTCCCCCAACATGGGGAACATTTTCCCTGCATCTAGCCTGTCCAATCCCCGATGAATTATGTATATGTTTCTATTAGATCAGTTTTCAAAATATATCAGGAATGTTATCTGAAAAAATATTTTAAATCTTCCCTCCGGTTTGTTTCCAATATCTTTCAAAAAACAATTGAATAGGAGCTAAAAACTACAGAACAATATGTAATCATCTGGCTGAAGTACTGAGAATGTTTACATACACCACCCAGTCTCAAAATATACGATTTGCATGCAGCTAAGGGCAGCACAGTGGTGCAGGTGGTTGAGCTGTTGCCTCACAGAGCCCAAAACCTTGGTTCGATCCTGACCTTAGCTGCTGTCTATATGGAGTTTGCACGTTCTTCTTATGACTGCTTAGGGTTTCCTTCGGGTGCTCCGTTTCTCTCCCAACATGCCAAAGACGTGCGGGTTTGCAGGTTAATTGGCCTCTGTAAATTGTTCAGATGTGTAGGGAGCGGATGCGAAAGTATGATAACATAGAACTAGTGTGAATGGGCAATTGATGGTCGGCACTGACTCGGTGGGCTGAATGGCCTGTCGCCATGCTGTATATCTGAACTAAACTAAACTAGAGAATGATACATCTGAACAAAAATATCAAGCTATTGGGAAGGATGATGCCATTAAATTTTTTAAAAAGTGTTTACAGAGAAACTATGAACAAACACAGCCACAATTAATTAAAATAGCACAAAAAAAATAATTTAGAAAACATCGAGTGATCTATATGGATAAGTGGATCATGTAGTTAGTTATATTACAGAGAGCTATTACGTGTTAATGATCAGTTTAATACTGGAAATCCTATCACAGCGCCACCTACAGCAAAGACAAACAGGTAGGCTTTACAGTCAAGACCAAATATTTTCACATTTGAATTCTCATGGCAAATCTTTATACAAAACAGCTTTCAACAGAATATGTGACCAAAGGATGAATTACTGAATCAACAACAAATTCAGCTCGTGAGCTTAATAGTAAGAACAAGAATCTAATGGGTCGTGGAATAAGAGGCCTAAGCAGACTATAAGTAAATAGTGAGAACCGATTTGTGAAGCTAATGTGGCATTGTAACTTGAATACAATGTTCTGAATACTATATACCATACATAGTATGTACCTGCTATATACAATGTACCTTATGTTAAGCCACAGGTGAAGAACCTTTCCAATCTGTGGAATAAGACTGAAGCCATGCTAAGGCAATAGACAATAGACAATAGGTGGAGGAGTAGGCCATTCGGCCCTTCAAGCCAGCACCGTCATTCAATGTGATCACGGCTGATCATCCACAATCAGTACCCCGTTCCTGCCTTCTCCCCATATCCCCTGACTCCGCTATCTTTAAGAGCCCTATCTAGCTCTCCCTTGAAAGTATCAAGAGAACCGGCCTCCACCACCCTCTGAGGCAGAGAATTCCACAGACTCACAACTCTATGTGTGAAAAAGTGTTTCCACATCTCCGTTCTAAATGGCTTACCCTTTACTCTTAAACTGAGGCCCCTAGTTCTGGACTCCCCCAACATCGGGAACATGTTTCCTGCCTCTAGCGTGTCCAAACCCTTTATAATCATATATGTTTCAATATGATCCCCTCTTATCCATCTAAATTCCAGAGTATACAAACCCAGCCGCTCCATTCTCTCAGCATATGACAGTCCTGCCATCCCTGTAATTAACCTTGTGAACCTACGCTACACTCCCTCAATAGCAAGAATGTCCTTCCTCATATTTGGAGACCAAAACTGCACACAATACTCTAGGTGTGGTCTCACTAGGGCCCTGTACAACTGCAGAAGGACCACTTTGCTCCTATAGTCAACTCCTCTTGTTATGAAGGCTAACATGCCATTCGCTTTCTTCACTGCCTGCTGTACCTGCATGCTTGTATGTTGGGTCTTAAGAGTTGAAGAAGAATCTAGACCCGAAACGTTACCTATTCCTTCTCTCCAGAGATGCTGCCTGAATGGCTGAGTTACTCCAGGACTTTGTATCTATCTAAGAGTTGGAAGGTCTGATAACGTAATCCAATGTACTTGAAACACATGCAAGTGGGGCCTGATTAGTTAGTATACATTTACTCCCTCAAATTCTCAGCAAGTCAGAAGCTAAGTTAAAGAAACACAATTCTATCACCTTTTATTGACCAGGATGATTACAATCTGGGCACCACAATAGCCCTTAAGTCTAATGCACTGAATATATGAAAGTGTGGATACCAACTGTAATCATCAACAGAGTCAGCTGTAATATTCTCCCCAGTCAAACATGCTCAGTCAAGTGATTTAATTAAGATAACTTACGCAGCTACACCAGAGACACAGATTTGATCCTGATCTCAGGTGCTGACTGTGTGGAGTTTGCATGTTCTCCCTATGACAGCGAAGGATTCCTCCGACATCACAAAGTCATGTGAGTCGATAGATTAATTGACCTCTGTAAAATTGTCCACAAACAAAGGTGGGATAACATAAAACTAGGGTGTATGGATGGTTGATGGTCAGTATGGACTCAGTGGGCCGAAGGGCCTGTTTCCATACTGTATCTTTCACTCGTTCAACCTCTGTTCCTATCAGCAGCAGAAGGATATACGGCACCCGCTATATTTTACTCCAAACAGATGCATGTCTTTACAGGAGTGGGAAGAGATGACATTGCTGAAAAGGTAGAAGTCAATTCCTTAAATCAAATATATCACAAAATAACTTTTGCTTCAAAGTTAAGGAATGCAATAATGGAGCCATGGATAAAAATAGATGCATCTTTTGGAAGGGTGTGCAACGTTCTACGCTGGTTTCTTTGTAAATATTAATCTAGAAGTAAACATACTTCCACCCAACAGGCTCTGAAGTAATTCAAGCAACTTTTTGTTTATTTCCTTCTGACTTCAGTTCACCATCCACTTGTTTACCAATGACTGTAATAGCATTGAATGATTTCTATATCAAGTAAGTAGTTGGTTTTAAAACATATTGGTAAGTGTAAATAATCAATTTTTTATGCATTTTAGCAATTGCCAGCCATTTCAAACATAACTAAGATTAACAATAACATGCTGCACCAGCGAGTAACAGGTATGGTATTGGATAAAATACACTATTTTTTAAATTCTCAATTTAAGGGTCTGATAATCTTGAGGGTGCCAAGTATGACAATGACTTGAGAGTGTAAACCAACCATAGACAGAATGACTAATAACTACCAGATCAAATGAGAGATAGTGTCAGAGGTTATGGGGAGAAGGCAGGAGAATTGCATTGAGAGGGAAAGATAAATCAGCCATGATTGAATGGCGGAGCAGACGTTGGGCCGAATGGCCTAAAATTGCTCTTATAATGTATTAACTTATTGTGGATCAAGCCTCACATTGGACTAAACAATGTGTTAAATCCAGCGGCTTTTCTTTAAAATTACCATGGACAAAATAGTGAAATTACAAAAAAGATCCTCCATGGTTCACTGAGAAATGTACTGAATGTAGTCTATGGATGAGCCATGCAGATAGAAACCACAAAATGTGGTTCCTACCATAAGCTGACAAATCTTCTCAATAAGAGGAGCACCCCAATCATCCTTATTGCTGTAGATGAAAATGGGAATGTAGGTGGGGGGGGGGGGGGGGGGGGGGGGGGGGGGGAGAATGACTAAGTCACAATGATAATCAGCATCTAGAATCTGAATATGCAGGTTTTTTAGGAAGAACAAGATCACTTTGGATGCAAAGTCTTCCCCATAATTGAAAAGCGATACAATTCCACTACAGAGAAACAGATACTTGGAAGAGCTTCCACAAGTGACATCCTCCCAGGCATAAGCAGAGAACCGGAGAGGGGTGAAATTGTGTTAAGATCTTATCTCTCAATGGCTGGTGATACTCCTGTCAACTACTAAATAAAAAAGGAAAACTGTAAATTGAAATGTGATTTGACCTATGTGTAAAAATAGTAAAGAGGAAAATCCCTGATAAAAGCAACATACTAAATGACCGTGGAGGAAGTAACTGCAGATGCTGGTCTATGTCGAAGATAGACACAAAATGCGAGAGTAACTCAGCGGGACAGGCAGCATCTCTGGAGCAAAGGAATGGGTGATGTTTCGGGTCAAGAAGGAGGGTCTCGATCTGAAACGTCCCCCATTCCTTCTCTCCAGAAACGGTGTCTGTCCCGCTGAGTTACTCCAACATTTTGTGTCTGTCTTCATACTAAATAACAGTTTGATTTCTTCATAACAGGAGAAGATTCAGAATATTGAACATATTAATATCCTATCTTTTTTATAACTAACAACCCAATCCATTGTGGCTTTATTTATTATTGGATCAATATAGATCTCTTTAACTTCTACATGGGCAAAAGGATGCAATTGTGTGAAGTGATATATACACATGCATTAGTTTGGAATCATTCTCCATAACAAATATTAAAAACTTGCTTTCATCATGGAACAGTCTTCATATCTATTGGCATGAGATCTTTATATGGCAAAAATGTTTGTGTGTTTTCTCAGCTAGTTGATTAATATGTCATAAATCTTGGAGTCTGGCCTGTCAAATGAAAAACAGGATTACATCCAAAGCTGTCAAGATTAGGAAAACTTATCTTGTTCAGCTGGAACAGCATCGTTGTTAGATTCATATCAAATCTTGCAGAGTTATCTCATATTTCAGAAAAAATGTTTCAATTTCTTCTAAAAGTTTTTTTTCGATGAACACTGAAAACATGTTAACACTTTCAAAACATTGTCGTCTTAGTTTACTCAAGAACATGCACATTAAGATAGCAGTAAAACGTATTTAATATTTTAATACCAGTGGAAAGTACGAAACATGTTTGCACCATAATCTGTTCAATTTTTGGATGCCGAACAAACCAAAATATGTCTATCTGAAATTCATTGTTTGTGGCTTTGGGATGTCAACTTGCTGAATTCCTCCCAATTAAACTAATGTTTCAGTGCAAAAGCTCTCCGGATATCTTACCATCTTATTTAGATGCCAATTCTCAAATCAACATTGTTCCTACTGGGATTTCTGAATACACCCATCTTAGCATATATTAAATGTATATGTATTAAGCAGGTACAATGAAGGTGTAGGAGGACACAAGGCTAAATGCAGAAGGACTCTGTGGTGCTCCCACCTTTAATGAAATCAGATTTTAACAACTCTTTTTTGTTAAATACAGCTGGTGTCAGGAGGATGCATCCAACTCATAAAGCACAGCAATGACAATGTACAGTGGCAGTAATACAAGGACATAGTTCATCATGACATTTCTAGCTATTCCCAACTGATTAGGGTCATTATGCTGGAGGTCTGATTTATGTTGTCATTTCCTCTCACCGATCCTGCATCAATGAATCTTAATGAATTGGTAAATAAGGGTGAAGATTACACTCCATGACACAGAAACATTCCTCATTCTCAACATCAAGATTTATGTAGCCAATTAGTGACTAACAGAGAAAATTGGTTGCCAGAAAAATCATATTCTTTGTGGTACAACAAATAAAAGTCGTCCCCCCCCCCCCCTCCCCTTCTAGAGGACATGGATACAAAACAAGTTCATAAAATAAACCATTTTCCTTGCATGCGTACTTGAGAAAGAAATGAAAAAGAATATGAAAATGATTTTATGTAAAGTGCTGGACCCTTTTCCGTTCCGATGCCAGGATGTTTTAAGGACAAGACATCTCTGGATGTTTTTTTTGTAAAAATTCTCAAAATAATCACTTAATATACAATGAATTCCTTTATCTGTTACATATTGTATGTAGCTTTAGTTAGCGATGCACGCTCTTCACATCAAACAGCCATCACCACTACTAGAAAGTGGGCTCATCAGAGAGCAACTCAAAAGGCACTGTGTGAAAAGAAGTGGAAAATTAAAGCTGAAGCCGTCTAGGAAGGGTTTAATTTACTGGCGTGTACAGTATGCAAATGAGATTACACAGCTTAACTGCATCATTTATGTCCATAATAACAGCATCATCATTACAGGGCTCAAATTAAATTACACCATAATTAGCATATCAAAGTGATTGGTTAAAGTTTAAAACAAATACCCAATTTTGTTAATGAACAGCTGTAATTGTCATGTACACTCCAATGAAAACACCCTAAACAAATATATGTTTAAGAATCGGGTTTTTTATAAAAGATTCTGATGCTGAAGAAGCCACGGAATCAAAATTGAAACAGTAAATTACCAAAAGGCTGATGATACAAAATTTAAAGATGTAGCTTTTCATTTTATTCACTAAAGAACCCATTAAACCATAAGCTCTGGAGAACTATGTAAATTATCTGCCTTTCAAGGTAGGGCTGGGGCAAATCCACTCCATCAACTAATGATGGACCTCATTACATGCAGAGAGTATTCATAATGAGGAAGCAGCCGCCCGCCATTCCACATTCTAACATAAATCCCTATGAAATGTTAATATCTCACTTCTAATTAGAGACTACCGAGTCAAAATGTGCTTTCATGGGTAATAAGTAGCAAAATAAATTTATGTTTTAATAGCACATTGCAAAAGAACCTCACATGTGGTTATTTTATTTAAAATATAAGAACACTTGCAGTTTTTTTGGCTCATCGCTGCTTTTAGTGACTGCAAATGCAATCAGCTAATAGAAATGAAATTGTTTTCTCGAGGTAATGAACACAAATCTCACTGTCCAAATCTTCAGAATGGGTGTCAGAAACTAGCTCCCATGCATTAAAGCTGCACTGGTACAATCACATGGAATGGACAATGAACATAAACAGAGAAACCAGAAACAGCATAACTGCACCACAAAACATTTCTTTCTATGAGCAAATCGTATCTACTTAAAATAATTGTACTTTAATTAATACACAGCTGCAGCAATACAAATATTAGACCCATTTGAACTACAAACAACTTTTTTAAATAAAGAAATTTGGCCAAGCAGCCGCATCCTTCCATTTTTACAGTTTACTAAAACATTAATTAATTTAGTATTAAGGCTCATTCCAAACGGAATGGCAATTCCTTGCAGTCGTCAAACACTGTAATTAAAGGAGAAACATTGCACTCTGCATTGCTGATTATCATGGCTGCAAGCTGTTCGGTGAAAAACACAAGCACCACAGAACAACCTTTATCACATCCCTGTATGTAAACAATCAACATGAAGGAACACTACTTTGCAGAACAGCTGCTCAAATTTATATTGATGTTTACGATCAAGATCCAAGTCCAGCACAGTTTAGCAGGAACACATCTTGAAATCACAAACTTCTATCTCCTTCAGAAAGCCACAAGTCCCACTACACACATGAACTATTTTCTGCTGCATCAAAAGTTTGTGCTTCGTTCAGTACTGTTCGTCCCCCCCCTAAATTAACAATGCAGACAATGAATAAGGAATTTCACAATACATTACTTTCTCCCTTTTAAAAACACTTATTCCCTTGCACTGATTCAAGCCCCTAGCAGCCAATTTCTCCTTCTAGCCACTCGCAGTCTAGGTCAACCAGGAAGACAATCCCCCAAAAAGCACTTGTCCCTCCCACGGTGTCCCATTGTGGAACAACCTACCTTTTGTGTTTGAGCGCCAGAGATAAGTTGCGAGGTCTGTCTCTCAGCAACATGAGGATTTGGGAGGAGGAGGAGGAGGAGGAGGAGGAGGAGGAGGAGGGGGAGAAAAACAAACGGATGTGAGCTGTCAGCTGAGTTTCAGCCAGATAAGAGATGGGCACAAAAATAATAAAACTCTGCAACAGTCATCGCCAACACAACCAAGTATTCACAGCACTGCTGACATGAGACTGAGCGCACCTCAGCCCAGTCACGTTCAGAACGGATGGCATCTTTCTTCTCCCCCCCCCCCAACACACACACACAATTGGTAATTAACACAAAACGCTCCGCTCTGATTGTTTTTGCGACTGTGGACAGTGATACACAAAATCAGTATTTAATCACTGGGATATATATATGTCTTTAGTGAGTAACATGAAGGGGTGACAGGGGTTCAGGCCTAAATCAGCATGCTTACCTTAATGTTCCTAATAAACGGAGCCTTCAAACACTACTCCTGATAGCTCAACTGGAGGTGTAAGCTGAGCTCCATCTCAAGGAAGCCGGCACTCGCTGAAAGCTCTTTTGCAAGAGCAACGGAGACACAAGTGATTCACATGGCCAGACATATTAACTACAGCAGCTAGAGGGAACCGTAATGCCTGGGCAGCACGGAATAGCAAGTTTACACTTGCATTGCCCAGTGTCAGAGGGAAGAGAGTTGCTCACGATTTATTATGTGACACCTTTTCACTAGGAAGCCTCCCCCCCCCCTCTGAAATTGTACACTTTGTTTCTTATTGTCTCCCCCCGTTCCCCATTTCTGGCTCTGAAGGGCAAGACAAAACTGTTTCCTGTTTGAGAAGGGGCAGGAGGAAAAGGGTGAACTGGACCCTAGACATCTCGTCTTTACAGGGAGGTGACCGTATTAGGATGTGTTTGGTAATATAAACAATAACATCGTTGCAATGAGATGGAATTTTTTTTTCGCAGCTGATGGGTGTTAGTTTTTTCTTTTAGGTTTCCCCACTGTGTAGCTTTTTTTTCTGTGAGACACTGCTCTGTTTATGTAGGAAAATTTTGTCAACTTCGTACAACCTTTATACAAAATAAACAACAACGGAATCTAATAATGCTTTACTGTTGTAACAGTCAACACTAAAATATAGCAGAGAGTACTTTGATTGTTCAGTGGAATAGTGCTCAAAACAAAATAGTAGTCTAATGAATTCATTATCTCCCCCCCACCCCCAACTTGACACAATATAAACAAACACAAAACATACACACATACATTCAGGGAAATCAAGGTTAGGGTTTCGAGAAAATGCTGTACATAAACTACTCTGTAAGTCATTTTAAGTTAAAGCATGACATATCAGAATCAATAAATCAGGGTAACAAGTATCAGTTCACAAGTTCAAATGGCCAACTCGGCATTCTGCCGCTCAACCAGTAATACCTTGAGTCTATTTTTCCTTTCTTTTGTAGGCAAGTTCAGGTTTGCAACCAAAAACAAAATCATTGTTTCATTAGGTTTTGAAAAGATTTGTTTTTGACACATGTAGTGCAGGATGCTTCAGCCTTTACAGCTGGCTGTGTAACAGCGAGCAGAAAGTATTAAGCCAACAAGACGAGAAGAGTGAGACAGCTAGATACTGCATTCCAAAATTAAGGCTTTAAGTATAAACAGTGAATCATGTCAAGCTGTGCTTTGTTGCGCCATTTAGATTCTCATAAAAGGCAATTTTTGTAAGCTAATAAACAATACAACACAATTCCAATTTCCAGTCTGTTTGGATAAGCATCACACAGCAGCTAGATTTCTATATTTCATTAAATGTAGCACAGCTTGCATTGAGATATTATGAAACAATACATGTGTCTTTCCGTCTAAAATTAATAGTTTCTTTCCAAGCATATTTCACGCTCAACTGGTGTAACTGAAGTTCAAAAAGTACAACGCAGCCAACTTCCTTGTTTAAAAAAAAATACAATTTAAATCGTAATTTTATTACATAGCATGCTGCACCATGCTCTGAAAAACCCATGTGTTTTAAATACGAAAGATATTTTACATTAATGTTTAGAAACAAATTGGGAATCCTAGCCAAGTAAAATCCACATATCTTTAAAAATGTCAATTCCTTTCCTCTGAGTCAGCAACACATACAAAGTCCACTCTGAGGAAGGGTCTCGACCCGAAACGTCACCTTCCTTCTCTCCAGAGATGCTGCCTGTCCCGCTGAGTTACTCCAGCATTTTATGTCTATCTTCGGTGTAAACCAGCATCTGCAGTTCCATCCTACACTTAGTATAATTAAGCTACTCAGGATCCTAACTCCATCTTGGGAAACAATACCTCTTCACATTCACCCTCTCACAATTCCCATGGATTTTGAAACCCTGTCAATAAAAATCTAATGGAACCGTAGCTAAAATGGCACCAAACTGGCGACTGTACACAGTCTCAGTGTACCACCACTCTACTCTTGTACTGTATCTGCAATGCTTATCTAATATGCATCTAAGTGTTTATGTGTAGTGATACCTGTATGGAACTGTATCCAAAAATGAATTACACTGTACCTCGGTACATCTGACAAATAAACTACCACACCAAAGTATTGGGATAACGTGCTGGAGCTGTGGTACTGACAACAACAAAAATCCAACAGAGAAGAAATCCTAAAGTTGTTTCTATTTCCTGCAATCATTCTGAAGCAATGTAACATTCTGTGTGTTCTCTTACTCTTAACGCAGGGGCCTTGGGGCTGTTTAGCTTGTCACTATGTTTAACTACTGCTCTGGAGCTACCGAAGTACATTACCGGTAGTTACAGCTCATGAAAAATACAGTGACAAAACTGCTAGTGGCAGAAACATTAAACTCTCTTGTTAGCCACCAACCCCATGTGGCACTTTAGCACCAGCAAGTTGTTTATTATGTTATCTGCCAAGCATAGGGATTAAAATAGTTTTTTTTTTTGAAGAATCAAAAGTATTATAAATGCATGGAATAAACCAGGTAGCACAATTCATTCTACCTATCTTAGTCTGACAGCATTCACATCTTTTCCCCGGTGTTTGGTTTTGCTCTCACATCTTGCACTTTTTAAAAAAATTAATAGATCATCAATTTATTCCTAATGTTCTAATCTGGCAAGGTCGGATGGACAGTAGCACTAATGGGTGCCTACATCACAGGCTTCTGCAGTGACTCCTTGATGGTTACATCACCGTTGCTATGGCACTTAACTGACTATTAATTTCTGACAAAAGGTGATTATGAAACAGACAGCTGAATTCCAAGTAGATGGCTCAGCACAGCTAGAGGGTATAACATTTAAAATAAAAAAAAGGACTCCACAGGTTTTCCAATTATTTTAAAACATTTCTTTGTGAATAATTATGCGTGTTTTGCATATATGCATTAGTACTTTTTTTTTTAAATCCTTCCGCGCCATAGTTTATATAACTAAATGTGCAGAATTTTACTCATTAAAACAAGCATTGTAAATTCCACACAAGGATTCTCCTTTGAAGAACAAAATCTTGGGTTTACCTTCTTTTGAATAGGATTTGCTTATTTAAAGCAATCTTCTGTATGTCCCTTTTTGTAATCAGTCTTCTTACCCTGGAGACGAAAAAAATGATACATTCTCATTTGATGTTTGATGGGGGTTACCCTGTATCAGCATTTTGATGTACAGTGGGTAAATGGGCAATGTACAAATAAAACTAAAACTAAAACTAAATGCTTTCAATTATTACTTGATGCTTAAACACTCGAGAGAGAAAAGTTAATAGAAACAATGAAGTCAGAGGCTGACAGCTTATCAGTGTCAGCTAGTGCCATGTATTCATATAGCATGTCCAAGCTGGCGTGTGTGAATGTGCATGTGTGTGTGTACATGTGTGTGTGTGTGTGTGTGTATGCGCGTGTGTTTGTGTGTGTATGCGCGTGTGTCTGTGTGTGTATGCGCATGTGTCTGTGTGTGTATGCGCGTGTGTCTGTGTGTGTATGCGCGTGTGTCTGTGTGTGTATGCGCATGTGTGTGTGTGTGTGCGTGTCTGTGTGTGTGTGTGTGTGTGTAAGTGAATGTGTGTGTGAATGTGCATGTGTGTGTGTGTACATGTGTGTGTGTGTGTATGCGCGCGCGCGTGTGTGTCTGTGTGTGTGTGTATGTATGTGTATGCGCATGTGTGTGTGCATGTCTGTGTGTGTGTGTGTGTGTAAATGCATGTGTGTGTGAATGTGCATGTGTGTGTGTGTACATGTGTCTGTGTGTGTGTATGCGCGCGCGCGTGTGTGTGTGTGTGTGTGTGTGTGTGTGTGTGTGTGTGTGTGTGTGTGCATGTGTGTGTATGCGCATGTGTGTGTGTGTGTGTGTGTGTGTATGTGTAAGTGCATGTGTGTGTGTATGCACATGCACACATGTGCAGCCCAGCAGATGAGATATTTTTCATACGATAGTGCTTTCTAACTCCACATGCCTCTAGATGTATTTACAATGCAAAGGACTTCATATATCACAGAACTTACTCCTTTCTTCTCACACTGTAAGAAAAACCATGCGTACGAGAGTAAAATCTGATGACGCAGTAGCAAAACAAAATGGGTGGAACCAGCTGTCATCTGCCCTGGTTCAAACTGCATGCTTCCATATTCAGTAAATTTAGTTTAAAATGCAAAATGAAGGAAGGAAACAAAATCTGGTTTGTTTCATGCATCTGCATACAAAGCCACAGCTCCTTCTCCCCGAATAATCCTCCAACACAAAACATCAATACTTTAGCAAGCTGCCCTGAAAAGCAGTGCGTCCGCTGCACACTGCCTTCCTCTTAGACTTCAAAGTTTAGTAACAGCAACTGTTTCAACTTTAGATTTCAAGAAACATGAAAAGCCATTCAAGGTGAAAATAAAGCAAAAATCTGCAGAAATCTTGCCTTTTCTGCCTGTAATAGTCGGTAAGGCTTCAAATCTATCTAGGACAGTTTGCCAGCCACAAGAAAAATCAGACACTCAAAATGGTTGCAAAATCTCAAACAAAATATGTGAAATACCTTGCAGCACTATGTTTTAGTTCCCATCCATGTGAAAAGGCAGACACATTGAGGTAGTTTCAAACTTCTGCGATGTTTACTTCATCTCTCTCTTGCCTGGTGTAGGAGACTGTTACTCAGTACCAGGCAAAGCAGCAGTAGCTGCATTTCAAGTTTACTTTGCATGGAATTGATATAACTTTGTGTACAAGTAGACTATAAAAAATGTAATTTAGATTATTGAAAGCCACAAGTAACTGTTTTGAATACGTGTATTGAAATTTGCCTCCCAGAGATATGTATTCAGCTGACAGTTAAATGCGAGGAAATTTCCATGATCAGTATACAGTGCAAGTTTGGTCAGGGCGGTTTTCTGAACATCCGAGTTACCTTCTGATCTCACACAGGTGAGACATTATCTTTGCGGTATTTTGTCATTCATTACTCCACAGCTGTGGACCAGTTACTCCACTTCACACTTGATTCCTGACAAAGGGAATTCAGTTTAGGAAGGAACTGCAGATGCTGGTTTACACAAAAGCTAGACATAAAACAACTCAGTAACTCAGGGGATCAGGCAGCATCTCTCGAGAAAAGGAATGGGTGATGTTTTGAAGAAGGGTCTCAACCCGAAACATTACCCATTCCTTCTCTACAGATATGCTGAATGTCCCACTGAGTTACGCCAGCATTTTGTATCTATCTTCAATGGAACTTCAATGTTTAGTTTAGTTGAGTTTAAAGACACAGCACGGAAACAGGCCATTCGGCCCACTGAGTCCGCACCGACCAGTGATCCCCGTACACTTGCACTAACCTACACACGAGGGACAAATTACAATTTTTACCAAAGCTCATTAACCTACGTCTTTGGAGTGTGGGAGGAGAATGGAGAACCCAGAGTAAACCCACACGGTCACGGGGAGAACATAGAAACTCCATGGAGACAGCACCCTTGGTCAGGATCCAACCCGAATCTATGGCGTGTTAGGTAGCAACTATACTGCTGGTCACATCTCCAATGCACTTATTCTAAAATGTTGATTAATCGTAGAGAAAATAATGTCTGGCCCTTTAAGAGACCACTTTTCCCCCAGTTCAATCTGCTGCAACAACGCCTACATCCTGATACTGAGTAAAGTTACATGTGGAATGAATCTAAAGAAGGGTCCTGACCCAAAACATAATTTCTCTATTCCCTCGCCAGATGCTGCCCGACCCGCTGAGTTCATCCAACACTCTGTGTTTTGAACCTGTGAAATTGTTCAGCACGACATCCAACATAACATTTAACCTCCTGAATGTTAGACATTGTGTAAATGTGGTTTCAGGCTGGAACAGATTTGGACATATGCCAACATATCCAAATGGTATGGTGAATGCCATGATCACATTGAATGGCGGAGCTGGTTCGAAGGGCCGAATGGCCTACTCCTGCACCTATTGTCTATTGAAACATACTCAACGCATCCACCACATTCTGGCACTTCATGTGCACTTCTCCAAGAAGTTCGATATTAATTTCAATTTTAGTTGGTGGCAATATCAAGAGAAATGTAGATTCCCCCATACCATTTTCACGAAACCAAGAGCATGAGCTATTTCCCTATTCGTAAAGATCAAAGGCCCAAACCACATTGTTCTTCCTAATTTCTCAGGCTTTGCTGTATTTTTCTAGAATATATTCAAATGTAGGATGATCTGTAGTCAATGCATTGTACAAACATGCAACATCAAATAACCAGCAAGCAATGCCTGTCCTTCTTTGAAATGGATGCTGCTTGTAGCCAAGAAACATTACTGTAAGCTATAGTGCAACAGCGGAGCACACTATAATATCATGGTAATGAATTTGCTGTTCCATTATGCAAATGTTTAAACCAGAGCACGTCCAACCTTATGTTAAAGACTTATTCTAATGTTTGACACTAAAGTCACTTTAAGTTTCAAGCAATAGTTTTGGAGAGGTCCTTTTATTGATGGATTTTAAAATTCTGTCACTGTAGCTATTTAAATTTTGTCACTGAGAATTTGACGTGAATGTTATCAGCAGGATGTCAGAACTTTTATTGAAAAAGTGTGGAAAGCAAAAGGCAACTTTCATTTCTGTTTTTTAATACGTATTTTTGCTTTTCGTTCTTCATCAGTATGATGGGGGGGTGAAGTGCAATTGCCTCTTGAGAGCGGGCGGGGTTCCCTAACTCGCTAAACCGCAAAGTCCTTTCACATTTTGGCCTGGTGTGGAGTTGGTCTTGGAAGGCTGAGGCGTTGCATCATTCCATTTTAACTTTGGAGAAAGGAGCCATAGATGAATACTTGGGGAAAGCAGTTTAACTTGAAGATGACAACACACTTAAGGGTCGAGATCCTTTTTCAGACTCCTTCTTACTCAACTTAGGAGATGCACAGACCTTAGAAAAATGAGCTTTTATTACATCTGGAATTACTGAGCTCGCATAAACTAATTATTAGACGTCCATAACACCAAAGTAATTCTATTGTTACAAAGCCGAGGGGCTAGTTCTTGGTGTACGCTGCCAGGGTAATGATGCAGCAATCAACCCTATAACAGAATATTCTTCTCCACCCTGATATCTGGCATGATTACCAGTTCCCAGTGTAGTCTGAAGAAGGGTTCTAGCCCGAAACATCCCGTGTCCATGTCCTCCGTAGATGCCACCTGAACTGCAAAGTTCCTCCAACACTTTTTGTTTTACTCAAAGATTCTAGCATCTGCACATATTGCAACATAGAAACAGGCGGCTATACTTCGGTCTCCAAGTGTAAACCACCTGTTTCTGACAAGTCAGTCTTAATACTGAATGCACGCCCAATCTGGGGTGTGTGTCCTCCAGAGGGAAGCTGCTTTGTCTCTGCGATGGGGTGCAGACTGAGCTGCAATCACTCACTGATTGAAATGTCCTATGCCCCAAGAAGTTACATTGACTATGGAAGTAGTTGCCCAGAACAGGCAAAACTCACAATTAGCTGCTGTTGCTGATGCAAACCCTACTAGTAAGTCAACGATAAACACAAAATGTTAAACCAGCATCGGCAGTTCTTTCCTAGTGCTAGTAAGTCATATTCTTCCTCATGTTACATCTACATTCAGTCTGCTCCGAGTCCGAGATAAACCATCAAGAAGAGTCTCAACCCAAAGTGTCACCCATTCCTTCTCTTCAGCGATGCTACCTGTCCCCACTGAGTTAATCCAGCATTTTGTGTCAGCCATCAATGCATATTTGCTAAAGGCCTCATGGAAATATTTTGTTTATTGTAATGGGCGGGACAGATTATGAAATGTTATTTTAAATATGAACTCAGGCTGCTTCCCTGTCTGCTTGAATATATTGAACCTCATTTATTGGCAGGTCAAACATAAGATTCTCCTATGGGTAAAGAACTGGATAGCTTACTGAAAAGCAACAAATCTGTCACCACTCTTATAAACCTCCCTGCATTTCTCCCCCTGATCTCACAGTATACGTTTTGGACACTCAAAGTTTTAAGCAAGTTCATACTGACCATAGAGATCAAACGGCTACAGTTATCTCAGTGTTAATTGGACAGAAAACATATAATCACTCCAGTGAATGCAGGAAAGGCACAATCTTTCTGTCCGCACTATATCCCATCCGAATACAGTGCCAGTAACAGCAATGCACATAAACACAGGTACAAACATGGAGACAAATGAGGCTTGTCATTGCAAAATGTGTTTTTCCAGAGCTAAGATGCTGTTCAAACTTTGTACATCTGATGCAGAAGACATTTAGACTCCAGGAACAGCAAACCCAATTACGACAGAAGAAGCTGCCTGACCCACTGACTTTGTGTTTAGACCCAATTAATTCTAATGTTATTTAAAACTCACAAAAAAACTGTTTTTTTATTCATTCGTGGGACTTGAAAGCTAACCACATTCTTCCCATTTTCCAGTGGATGTGAAGTGTTAACCCCACTGCGGAATGATGTCTAGGTGGAAAATGTTATGCTGTTTGGCATTTCAAATTGGACGTATGAGCAACACAAAATGGACTGGTGGATTGATTTATGGGTATATACAAAGAGTTTGAAAATCCATCAATGATGGTGGCACAGCGGTAGAGTTGCTGGCTTACAGCGCCAGGGACCCGGGTTCGATCCAGACAATGGGTGCTTGTTTGTACGAAGTTTGTACATTCTCCCCGTGACCTGCGTGGGTTTTCCCCGGGATCCCCGGTTTCCTCCCAAACTCCAACAGGTTAATTGGCTTCTGTAAATTGCAAATTGTCCCTATTGTGTGTAAGATAGCGTTAGTGTACGGGGATCGCTAGTCGGCGCAGACTCAGTGGGCCAAAGGGCCTGTTGCCGCGCTGTGTCTCTAAACTAAACTAAAAGTATTAAAATTAATGCAAAGACTAGTTTCACGACATAACTAAGCAACACATACTGTAAGCCGACCAGCTGCTTCAACTGGTCCCTATACAATTAAACAAGATTGGAAATTGTTGTATGAAATTCCATTTGTTGAACACTACTGTGATATGAAGACAATACAGAATGTGAGCAGCAGAAGGCAATTAAACTATCCCACACAAGAATTTAAAAGCCACGTGGTTATACAAGCAGTAGCTTTAATAATTGCCACCGGTTCAGCTACAAGCCAAAAACTTCCAAAACGATCCCTGAATTTGACAAAGCAAACAGTGCAGACACTTTGCTAAGTGTAGTGCCATGTGGGACATTTGAGTCAATCTCTGAACATCTGTTGGGTCTATAATTTCAGGTAGCAAACCAGATCACCACACAGGAGCAACAAATATGCAACTGAGATGCAAGCATATTGTGTGTGAGTGTGTACGTGTGTCTGTAGTGGTGAAGATGTGGAGGTGGAGAGAGATTATTTCACTTAAACTGCGCTAACTTATTCTCCAAACCTCTGGAACAGATATCACAAACCCATTCTGGCCTGTGTCTGATTAGAAACTGGAATCTTACACAGACTGCAAGACCCACATAGTATGAGAACCATACCTGCAGATAATTTTATCCCCGTGAACAATGAGGAACTCCCGACAATTAAGCTACACCTTCGATTTTCAACCTGGATGCAAAGCTTATGTATGTATGTAGGCAGACACAAAAAAGCTGGAGTAACTCAGCGGGACAGGCAGCATCTCTGGAGAGAAGGAATGGGTGTCGTTTTGGGTCGAGACCCGTCTGAAGAAGGGTCTCCATCCCGAAACGCCACCCTTTCCTTCTCTCCAGAGATGCTGCCTGTCCTGCTGAGTTACTCCAGCATTTTGTGTCTACCTTCAGTTTAAACCAGCATCTGCAGTTCCTTCCTATGCAAAGCTTCTGTGACGGTTGATGATGTCAACAAGCTTGTAAGGAGACGCGGGAGCAGAGAGGCAATAATTTTTTTTTAAAGCTTTTATTTAATGTTTACAATTAAATTTAAGGATGCAGATAAAGCAGAGAAAGCAAATCTTTTTTTGAAGTGGGAGAAAGAAACTGGTAACCTACGCTCAACCAATGATCTTTCCCAGGACTGGCACTTTAAGAGTTAATGCTCGTATGACCCAAAACATGAAAAATGTATTTGACTCCATTCAAATATACCTTCTACTTGTCAGAACATGGAAATTATATATGACATTTGAAAATCACCAAGAAAAAAAAAATCTGTTAAAATTCACACACAAAATCCACGGGAATCATAGAGCACGCACTAAACCATATTAATGAACCGACTATTACTTGAGTCACAGATCGGCAACTGAGTTTGCATGACGCATACACCAGTGAGTATTGAACTATGGAACTATTTTAATTATCCTATCCCGACGACTACAATATTTAAAAAAATGCAATGCTTTTTTTCTTCTTGAACAGTCTACCAGCGGTTGTATCATTTATGAAGATATGTGCCTGGGGATTATTAATTAACCTTGGTATTTGCAGAGCGTTCAGTGTTTTCATGCTACATTCAATTTGCTCAGATGAGCTGATTTACAAAATTGATGAGTTTTCCAGCTATAAATACACTTATGAGAAACACCAGCTGAACACAAGGTTGAAAAACTGGTCTGTTTCTCAATTCCATTGGAGTATAGCTGCTGGGTGTGTCTTTTTGTTGACCTTTGCTGTTGGGCATTTAAACATTTACATCTGCAAGTAATTTAAAGCTGTCTATGTGGTGCATTGTGCGATGCAATGGTTAACAACGAACCTCTCTCCAACCCCCCCCCCCATCCCACCCCACCCCAACCCCCTCGAGTGCGAAAGATGAAAGCAATGCAAATAATTATTATCACAAAGCCATTAAACACATCTGTTATCGGTTATATAATCTTCGTCAATTGACAGAATACAATACCATTAATGAATCAATAGTCGGGATACTAGTTTGGCTCATTGCATATTTCTGAATGCAGCCTTTGAAAAAAACAAGCTCTTCTTATGGAGCTGAAAATATAAAGTGAATAAAACAACAGTTGATGCCCGTTCCAGAAAAGAAGAACTGATGTAGGCCGTGACAAAGTGTTCCATGCAAATCCGATAACCCTTGCTGCCATTATGTGAAGACTATTTTTATGGATGACGGTCTCCCCAACAACAGGGCAGCAGTTCTGCCAGCTCGCTTCTGCAATATCATGTTTCTAGACTGCATCGCAGACTAGCATCTCTAGTGTGCTATTAATATCAATGAGGAGCAGATTCCATTTCCACACAAGAAAACCTTCATGTTACACTACAGTCATTTTGCTGAAGAAGCACAGTCGCACGACAATATTAAGTGGTGAGGCTTAACTGCCTCAGACTTCTCTCTGCTATGATTTTCAAATAGAGTGCACAAAAAGGGTCTCCTTCAAGAACGATATAGATAGTCAAAGGTCCTCAGTGCAAATGATACAAGAGCAATGGGAAGGCAATGAATCAGTTTAGTTTACCCATGAATTTTTTTTAATAGGTACAAATATAACACTTAACACATTGGACATATACATTGACACATTCCTAGAAGCCACCTGCATGCAAGTGCACACCAATCTCCATTCCTTAAGACTTTAAACTTAGAGAACTACTCAAGTATGATTCAGAAACTGCAATCTGTTTATAGTTTTAAGCTTCTGAAATGTTCTTTTTCAAGTTTTTCTCCAAAACAAAAACATGTACTAAAAAAAATGTAACTGTAACTGCACTTACCCACTAAGAATGAAGCTAAAAGAGATTTTGATTGTCTCGTAATCACCAGGGACTGAAAAGCCACTGAGCTTTTAACAACTAACTCCTTCAATATTCAACATGAACTCCACTAGACTGCAGTGTAATAAAGGACTGAAGGTATGTGATCTAAACACAACAAAAGCCACTGCTTTGCTCTAGATTAAATATTCAGGAAGAGGCCCCTTTGCATAAACACAAACAGTCAGCAAATGAGCAACTGGCTCCAATCAGCTGCTCGCTAAGCCATCTACCTGTCCCACTTTGAGGTGAAAAGTCACTGACATGTTTGTCATTCGCCTTAATGTAAATTCTTTTCCAAGGCAGTTCTGTGCTGGTTTGTCCCTTGTCTGACATTCTACCATCACTCTTTGATCTTGTCCCAACACTCGTCATTTTTCGTGAGCCCCCTTAAGTTTTTATCAATACGTTAAAAAGAAAATATTGTCTGGGGCTGCCACGAGACACGTGAATGCTACATTCCAGCCAGTGTTTCCAAGCAGTCTGGAGCTGAGCTAAGAGACTGAAACAAACAACACAGAATAGAAGCCCTGAAGAAAATCAGCTGCAAAGTCTTGGATACTGACTGGCACGTACTGATGCAAGGAGTCAACGATGTCATTTTCAAGCGAGCGACAGAGAAAGACCCCTCGAAAATAAACAGTGTAGTATTTCAAAGGCAAGGGATATAAGGCATTCCATTGTTGGAGCCAATTATCAGTGGAAAATAATAACAACAGATGGATTCAGAGTTGCTGACTTGTTTCATACACTTCATTGCTGTCCAACAGATGATGAAATCCTACAGCCGTCTGTAATAGTCAAAAGTCAAAAACAGTGCAAGGATTCAGACCGCAGATGGGGTCATTTTAGCAGACTTGCTCCGTCCGTATGTAAGCTGTTGAGTAGAGAAAAGTCTGCTTTGAATGGTGGGCAGCTGCAGCGAAATGACATTAGACATTTTACCACCAATCCACCAAACAAAACAGCCCCCTCCCACTCAAAACCTAAATGCCACAAACCACAGGCACACAGTAACATTAAAAGTATTGTGGATGGTTAAAAAAAAAGAGAAAAAAATTAAGAATGGAAAAAGTGAGAATTTGTCTGATAAATTTGTTGAACTAGCTACAGGATAACATCAAATAACATCAAATATAACATCAAATATAATTTACTATAAATGCATTCAGTCCACTTCACATGTAAAGTAAACTATTCTAGATAACATTGGCAAAGTTAGGGAAACGGAAACAAGGGTAATGAAGGAAATCAAAGATTTATCACAAAAAGAACATGTGTAAATATTAGTCAAGACCTGCAAATTATTGCGTATCTCAAGATGCCCCTAAAGATGGTGGTGAGCCAGGGTAGGATGTTCAAGAATGTGTAGGAAGGAACTGCAGGTGCTGGTTTAAACCGAAGATAGACACAAAAAGCTGGAGTAACAGCCAGCATCTCTGGAGAGAAGGAGTGGGTGACATTTCGGGTCGAGACCCTTCTTCAGTTGTGTCTATCTTAGGAAGTTCAAGAATATGGATCTAGTGAAGATGAACAATAGCAAAAACAGCTCCGTAACAGAGGACTCTCTGATTTATGGACTGTTCCCAGGGGCACATTCGGAAAGACACTCTTTGGTCTGCTCTAACCTTGTTGGCCTCCCAGCAGAGAGAGATGTCGGTCGGGGATTGTTGCCGACTGGCCTGCTCCAGACTGCAGGAGTACGTGCTGAGGGACGCACTGAAGCTCGGTGCAGCCAACGCCAAGGCTCTGTGGGGGTGGACCACAGTCTAGGGTCCTACCGCTGCTGGACATTGGGGGACAGGGTGTGGTGGAGACGCCCCTGAAACAAGGGAGGAGATATCACCCCAGGGGGGCACATGTGGCAAGGGTGCCGGGCATAATGATAGTTCTGTGAACACGACCAACTACAACGCTAATGTATGTATGTACAGCCACTGAGAATGTCGGAAGAATTTTTGCATAGTTCTTGTTTCGTATATCTGAATAAAGTTAATTTTGTTTTTTTTTTAAATTGGCATTGGGATTGCTTATTGTTGTCACATGTAGCAAGATACAGTGAAAATCGTTGTTTGCGTGTGTGGATGGTGTAGAGAGAACTGGCAAGTGGTGGTATTCCCATACTCCTGGCAATCCCCTTCTTTTTAAACTTATGGAACAAATGCGAGAAGGGTTTTTGAATGAAACTCTTACCGGCACAGTTACAACCAGTGACAGTCATTTCATAATAATGCTAAGTTATGAGCCAGGTTTGGTTGGTATTAATGTAGAAACAAGGAACTGCAGATGCTGGTTTACAACGAAGGTAGACACAAAGTGCTGGAGCAACAGCAGGTCTGGCAGCATCTCTTGAGAAAAAGGATGAACATTTGTATGAACATCGCATCCTCTAATTTTAAGTAACTAATCTACAAACATCGCCTTCCCTCACTCCCCCCCCCCCTTTTCCTCCTCCCACTTGGATATGCCCCCATTTCTCCCCTTCCCTTTCCTATGAATCTCTGGCTTCAGATTTCACACATCATCACAATCACACTTTCATCTCAGATCTTTGTCCAATCATCTGCCAATCAAGGCCCCACTCACCTATAGCTGCCTATCACTTGTCATGCTTTGTCCCACTGCCACCTTTCTACCGCCGCCCCCCCCTCTCCCCCCCTCCCCCAACTACAATCAGTTTGAGGAAGCGTTCCCGATCAGACACGTCACCTACGCATTATATATGCTGCCCTCGGAACAGCTGTTCGGAGAGGAGACGATTGCCCACCTCTTCACAGAGTGTGGATTTCCGAAGAATGTTTGGAGAATGATGTTAGGGCCCTGGTCACCATTCATCCTCAACAGCTCTGTAACTGAGGACTCTGATTTTCTGAGATGTTCGGAGATGGACATCAAGTGCTGCTGGAAGATTATTCTGAATAAAGTTTATTTTTGGAAATCAGGATCTTTGATGAAAGACGCTCATCGATCTACCTGAAACTGGTTGCTCGGCAGCATCCTTCGAGAACATGGTAAGTGATGTTTGGGTCAGGACTCTGCGAGATGATTGTCCATTTCAGACTACACGTGCGTATGCAGAGGGACTCACTGAAGCTCGGTGCAGCCAAGGCCAAGGCTCTGTGGGGGAGGACCACCATTTAGGGTCCTTCGACTGCTGGATATTGAGAGGACACCCCTCAACAAGAGAACGGATGTCACCCCAGGAGGCCACGAGGGGCCAGAGTGTTTCATTTAAAGATAGTTTCCGACCACTACTGAGTATGACACTAATGAAAGTTTACATGCTAAGATGTCTGAAGAGACTTTGTACAATTTTTGTTTTGTATATATTTTTTATTCTGAATAAAGTTTATTTTTGGAAATAAAATAAATCCATGTTCTTCCGAGATGCTGCCTGACCCACTGAGTTACGCCAGCACTTTGTGTCTCTTTTGTAAACCAGCAACTGCAGTTCCTTGTGTCTAATTTAACTACTTGTTTTGTTTCTTAGTCCAACTAAGAATGTAATTAAAATGCAGCACCATAAAGATCATATATAGACGTGTATTTATATAGCGCCTTTCACAACTTCAAGATGGGACAAGGCCTCTACTGCCGTGGATATATTCCTGAAATGTAGACACTTGTAATGCAGGAAACATGGCAGCAAATTTGCCCACAGTGAGTTCACACAAGGAGCAAAGTGGTAATGAACACAAATCCATTCTTGGTGATGGTGACTAAGAGATGAATATTAGCCAAGGCACAAGAGAACGCCCATGCTCTTCTTTAAATCAATGCTGTGGAATCTTTCACATGCACCTGGTGGAACATGTACACCCAAAGGGTACAGGCCCTCACTAAAGCATCAGCTTAACTAACTGTAGTCATATCTCCAGCACTGGACATGAACCCACATCCTTCAAGCTGAGATGCAAGAGAGCCTTCAACAAATCTACAGCTGATACTGCAGAAGATATTGCTGACAATATACATACAAATACCTCTCCTACACTTGCACACAGACAAGCGCCCACTTCATACAAGCAAATTGTCTGCAAATTCTGCTTAATATAAATAAAATAATGCAGGTGCTTTGATGTATGTATCTAATATAACTCTAGTTACTGTCTGACAATACTACTCTAATGAAGAATAGTCTACCGGGGTCTTCCAAGTTAAAAGGTACACAAGTTGAGTGTATGGGAGAAAATACAGGTTCATTTAGTTTAGTTTAGTTTAGAGATACAGCATGGGAACAGGCCCTTCGGCCCACCGAGTCCCCGCCGACCAACAATTCCCGCACACTCAACACTGTCCCACACACACACACAAGGGACAAGTTGACATTCATACCAAGCCAATTAACCTGCAAACCTGTATGTCGTTGGAGTATGGGAGGAAACCGGAGCTCCCGGAGAAAACCCACGCTGGTCAGGGGGAGAACGTACAAACTCCGCACAGACAGCAGCCATAGTCAGGATCGAACCCGGGTCTCTCGTGCTGTAAGGCAGCAACTTTACTGCTGCGCCATCACGGTGTCTTGGTGCATTGCCTCCAATATAACTCTGGTTATTGTCTGACAATACTGCTCTAATGAATGGTAGTCTACCAGGCTCTTTGGAGTACAGATTAAAGAATAGCAACTATCAGGTTAATAGCACGTGGCATTGAAATTGCTTATCTCTCCTGTTCAGACTCTCAGTAAAGCTAATAACAACAGCCACATACTTCTTTTTTAAAGTAAACAATATTCTATTGTCAGCATTACCAAAATAAATATTTGCAGAAGGGTAGGTTTGTTAAATGCATACCAAGGAATACAATGCTACTTTTTATATCTACAATATTAGTAAAGGCAGTAAACCATTTCTTTGCCTCAATTGTTTTACAACAAATGCTCCATTTAAATGCAAATAAAACAAGCAAACAGACATCCTGATCAAAAGCAGTTGTTTTTTTCAGGCAAGGCACTGATTCCCTCAATTACACACCATGCATGCGTAGTGAAACATTTCAAAACCTGTTCCATGTTGGTTAAATGAATATTTGACATCTAAAATATTTTACGTCTAAAATGTTTTGCAAGTCTAATTGCAAAGGGCACAGCGGTAGAGTTGCTGCCTCACAGCGGTAGAGTTGCTGCCTCACAGCGCAAGAGACCCGGGTTCGATCCAGACTACGGGTGCTGTCTGTACGGAGTTTGTATGATCTCCCTGTGATCGTGCGGGTTTTCTCCGGTTTCCTCCCGCACTCCAAAGACGCACAGGTTTGCAGCTTAATCGGTTAACCCGTAAAATTGTAAATAAGTGGGTTGGATAGTACGGGGTGGACGCTGGTCGGCACGGATTCGGTGAGCCGAAGTTTCAGCGCTGTATCTCTCCAAACCCAAAGCCCTTCAAGCACGCCCGCATGTCGCCTCCAAAATGTCGGTTGGAAAACTTTGCCGATCGCCGAAGTGCCAGTGGTTAAACCGACGGTAAAAACACTTCAAATGTGGAAGCAGATCAACAGTGAAAGATGATGGGGATCTGGACAACTCTTAAATCCTTTAACAGCGAAGCAGTATGAAATCTGATAAACAGCAGGCCTGAAGAATAATGGATACTTTACAGTGCATTACAAGACTCTAACTTAATCAAGGAGTTCAGGTGATATTATGAACCATGACAGTGAAGATATGGAGGTCATCTGAACCCTGGAATTAGGTTTACTAACGTTACGTTGCCCTACTATCTTATATTATCACATAAGTTATATAATGTAAGTAGAGTATAGAGTGCTACAGTTAAAATGTTTATGATCTTTGTTGGAGCTCCAGGCATTTCTTGCCATTTTCACAAGCGAGTTTCGTGTCACACTGCAGTGGTCAATGATGTGACTGTCACCAGAAAGTATGGCACTCATTTGTGACATCATTACCGCAGGATGATTTAGTAAAAGACAACTTGCACCAGGTTGAAAGAAAATTGCTAAGATACACACAAACATTTTATCACCGCTTCAAAGAATCTGTGAAACAAATTCAACCTCGTTCATTCTACCTCCAGATAAAAAATGCTGCTTGGCCATTTTGTCACCTCTGTAAAATGGAAAGAACAGAGGTGGAAACAAGCTTGTATTCAAGATCCCTTAAATGCAGGATAGTCATTCTCTTAACAATAGGCAGTTACAAAGCATAATGTAACGGGAATATTATATTTTTCTCTCTATCTAACTCCTGTCCCCACCCTCCGCCCATCAATTAAGCTTGTGACAATAAAGGCCTGCATGGAGAATCATCAATGTTGTTCAGGTTTACGATGTCTTAGAGGGCTCTTATATCAATCAATACATTTTGCACAATAAGAGTCGGAAGTAGAACGTCGCTGCTTAGATGGTGCCCTATTACCTAATCAGTTGATGTGCAAGTGGTTTTGCCAAGAACTGAAGAGGCCTGGCAACAATGAAAAGATCTGAGCAGACAAAGCTTTGTTTCATTCAGCTTATGCAAATAATATAGCTATTAGCAGACAATTAACATTCTGAAAGCTCATTACTTGAAGGTGTTTAAACTGTACAAATTATAGACTGTATTTTCTCCCTTTCTTTTTGTTGCAATCATGTATGACCAGGAGTCATTCCAGTGAAAACAAGGCTACAAATAATTATTTTTTGGTGAAGAAAATTTTCCTGAAACGTTATGAAGGAATAATCATAATAACCTATCGTATTTTAATGTTTAAGAAAGAACTGTAGATGCTGGAAAAAAATCAAAAGTTGACACAAAAATGCTGGAGTAACTCAGTGGGCGAGGCAGCACCTAAGAGGTGAAGGAATAGGCGACGTTTCAGTCTGAAGAAGGGTCTCGACCCGGAACGTCACCTATTCCTTCACTCCTTAGATGTTGCCTCACCCGCTGAGTTTCTCAGGCATTTTTGTATCTTATTTTAATACTATCTATCAATCCATTCATGCACATCCCTCTTTATTCCACCCTTGCTTACATGTAAAGCAGTAAACCTCAACACATCAAGCCAGACAGATCTAATTTAAATACAATACAAACTGTAGGTTTGTCAGTGGTTAATGGGCTTAGTTTAGTTTAGAGATACAGTGTGGACACAGGCCCTTCGGCTCACCGAGCCCTCGCCGACCATGGTTCACCGTACACTAGTTCTATGTTATCCCACTTTTGCCATCCGACATGCTAGGGACAATTTACAGGTGCCAATTTACCTACAAATCTGCACGTCTTTGGAATGTGGGAAAACATCGAAGCATTCGGAGAAAACCCACGTGGTCATAGGGAGAACTCCTCACAGACAGCACCCGTAGTCAGGATTGAATCGGGGTCTCTGGCGCTGTAAGACATGCGCCACCATGACGCTCTAAAACTATGTATGTATTTGAGCTAGAATTCTTTGTTGCTCTTCGACATCGGTAGGTGCTTAAGGAACCGGCCTGTGAAGATACTTTCAGTATCCAAGTGTCTACAACAGAGATCAGTTATATGAGGATAATTCACGTCACTCAATCATCTTGTTTGACTATTGCTGAATCAGAAGTGTACATGTGCTACATTTTCATAGAAAGAAAAGACACAAAGTATTGGAGTAACTCAGCGGGTAATTCAGCATCTCTGTAGAACATGGATAGGTGATGATTAAGGTCAGGACCCTTCTTTGACTGATTACTGTAAGGGTATTTTTTCTTAAAAATAGACACAAAAAGCTGGAGTAACTCAGCAGGACAGGCAGCATCTCTGGAGAGAAGGAACGGGTAACGTTTCGGGTCGAGACCCTTCTTCAGACTGTCCCGCTGTGTTACTCCAGCTTTTTGTGTCTATCTTCGGTTTAACATCTGCAGTTCCTTTTACACATTGGGTATTTTTCCTTGTTAAGCCAGCATCTGCAGTTCCTTATCTCTACATTTCCATGGTTTAGCCATTGATTGCTTAAACAAAGAAAGAAGACAGTGATGAGAATATTATAAAGGTATGACATTACCTGTGGAAAGAGAAACCGAATTAACACTGCAGGTCAGAACTGCTTCATCAGAACTGGGATATGGAGAAAACACTAGTTTGAAGTTGTGAAGAGAAAAGAGGAAGGGATAGAAATATCTTTCTAAGGGGATGAGATCATAGAGGTTGCCCAGATACCCCCAATGTTTACAATGCCCTTTAGTTGTAAGGTTGATGAGGAAGCTCAAAGAAAAGCTGTGAAATGCACGTCAGAGCTGTGGACACCAAGTGGAGGATGATGGAAGTGTCCAGGTCATGTCCATAGCGGGGAAAAAAAGCTGAGTTTATAATATAAATAGTTAACCTTTATGTTTTCCATTCAGTAAAGTTTGAGATCCAAGATGGCACCCAAACCTGGCGACACATTGTGCACTGGTCACAGAGGTAGATCTGCAATCTTGCATTACCATTACACCACTCTTTTAAATCTCGAGACCAACAGCAGCAGTTCTGGCTTTTTGTACACTGTAAATTCTGTCGGACTACTGGTGCTGTCTGTACGTAGTTTGTACGTTCTCCCTGTGACCACGTGGGTTTTCTCTGGGTAGTCCGGTTTCCTCCCACATTCCTAAGAAGTATGGGTTTGTAGTTTAATTGGCTTCTGTAAATTATAAATTGTCCCTGGTGTGTAGTGTACTCGTGCGATCGCTGGTCGCCGCGGACTCGGTGGGCCCAAGGGCCAGTTTGTCCACTGCATCTCCAAAATCTAAACTTTAACCATGTAGGAATGTAATACTCATTAATTTCTACTTTAAAAATGAACTAAAACAAGTATGAAGTTTATTCTTTCAGGTTTTGACTATTTTCAGAAGATACTTGTTTTTACTTCCCTTTCTACCTCTTACTTCTCTTCTCTTCCCATCCAATCTTTACTTTTCTCTTTCATTCTCTCTCTCTCTTTCCCTCTGCAACGGATATAACAATGAGTTCACGCAACGAAGTTCACATCTTCATCTCAGTCCTTGCACCGTTGATTTCCCAAACCATTAACATGATGGGTTAAGGAAATACACTGTCACTTCCACTGCTCAGCCTGGCCTCCAGAAGCCCAAGCTTTCCTTATTATCATTCCATAAAATTACACATTCAGCAGCATGTCAGATGTAAAACGTAAAAAACTCTGTGCAAATCTAACCAAAGGCTTAGGTAGACTTTTTTTGTTATGGACCAAAGAAATGAGAATTAATTTTATATAAACCCTGGTAAATGTGTTGAATGACAGCAAATGCAGTAATGGACTGGTCACAACCTATCTTTTATCATAGGTATGAATGCAAACTCTATTAACATCTCACCTCTGACCATTGCAATGCAAAGCAATATGTAGGGTATTTCGTTCAGGGCCATCTGGGTAATTTTCCAACCACTGATCATTGCCTTAATCTTTTCATATATTTCCCAGACAAATGAGAATAAACTAGGTAATTTATTTTCACGATTCCTTCATTGAAAGTAAGACATTGGGGATAATTGGTCCTTAAATAAAAGGGTGCTTATCCCATTATATATAGAGGTGAGCAGGGTCATGGATCTGCTATGAATCACTGCATGGGAGAACAGCTTTAACCGTCTGCATGGCAGACTGAAGATGCTTATATTCTGATGGGGGAGTGTACTAAGGTGAACAGTGGTCAGCGGAAATGGTGGGAAAAGAGGAAAGGTCGAGGGGGAAAAGGGCAAGGTGAGGAAAGGAGGAAGGAAAGAGTGGAGAGGGAGCAGGATGAAAGGGAAAGGAGAAGGGTGGGAAGAGGCAGGGACAGGCGGAAGGGAAGGGGAAGGGGAAAATCATTTTGTTCCATGTGGAGGAAGGAACTGCAGGTTTACACAACATGCCGGTGTAATTCAGCGGGACAGGCAGCCGCACCGGAGGGAAGGAATGGGCGACGTTTCAGGTCGAGACCCCTTCTTCATTCAGGCTGCTGAATCTTCATCTACACAACAGGGACAAAACCAGGTTGTTAGTCTGCCTTGAAAGATGGCCGGCCAGTACTTCAGATGAATGTTTATCCCCATTCTTTACACCTTAGCCTGCTGAACATTTCTGCAAGGATTTTGTTTTCTCGGCAATGAACTGGGTACAACACGATAGTTCTGCACAAGATCCATAATCATGAATCTTTAAATAATCAGGACAACTACATAAAGTTTAACAATCAGCCTCGTGTGTATGTATTATACAGCGCAAGCAGACTGAGATGGTGTCACAACACCTGGCAGTGAAACTAAAATGATTAATTAAAACATTTCAACAAAACTGTTTGGAAGTTTGAAACACACTTCACAGTCCAGCATTTAATGATATCATCAAAATGTAATCGTTTCTTGCATATTTTTCCCTGTCAACTTGCCCTTTTCCTTTTTCTATTTCCTTTCCCTTTTAGCGAAACATTAACCTTTATTGTAGTGGAAGACTGTGTAGTGGAATATTGCTGTGAGCCTCCCAGTACTTGACAAAGTGCTCATTCTTCAATGAGAAGTACAGACTTCGTAAATCAGACAAGTATCTCAAGTCAAGTTATAGTCCAATCCTGATACAGAGTTCTGGTCTGAAACGTCGACAACCCTTTGCCTCCACGGATGCTGCCTGCCCCGCTGAGTTCCTCCAGCAGTTTGATTTTTACTGCAGAATCTAGCATCTGCAGTCTCTTGTATCTCTGTCTGCCATTCTTACAGAACATCTATTGTAACCAGCGGGGAGGAGCGCTAATTTAACCTGCACCACAAAGAGGGCTCATCGATGCCTCAATTTCAATGGACAATAGACAACAGGTGCAGGAGTAGGCCATTTGGTCCTTCGAGCCAGCACCGCCATTCATTGTGATCATGGCTGAGCTCTATCTAACTCTCTCTTAAATCCATCCCGTGACTTGGCCTCCACTGCCCTCCGTGGCAGGGCATTCCACAAATTCACAACTCTCTATCCCTATGAGCTCTATCTAACTCTCTCTTGAAAGCATCCAGAGAACCAGCCTCCACCGCCCTCCGAGGCAGAGAATTCCACACACTCACAACAATCTTTCCACAGAAGATTGAGGAGGTTGGGCATGTCGCTGAATACTTTTTCAAACCTTCACACATGTACGGTAGAGAGAAAACTGACTGGTGGCATCACGGCCTGGTTCCGTAACCCGAGCGTCTAAGAACGAGGGAGGTTTCAGAAAGTGGTGGACGCTGCCAGGTCCATCATATTGACCTCCCCCCCCCCTCAAAGGGATCTCTGAGAAGCACTGCCACTAAAAGGCAGCAAGTACCATCAAAGACCACATCTCTGTGCAGCAGCCTGATATCCGTGACCACAGTCTAAGGACACTTCTGCTGCTGGACATGGGGGGCAGGGTCTGGTGGAGACGCCCCTCAAAATAAGGGAAGGGATTCCACGCTAGTGGGCCACATGAGTGGCAAGGGTGGGGGTTTGAATGTTTGTATAGCCTCTGAGAATGTTGGATGAATTTTTTGAGCAGTTCCTGTATTGCATATATTTCTTACTTGAATAAAGTCTATTTTAAAATTGAAAAAAATTAAATGGAAAAAAAGTAATTGCCAGGTTCAGGACAGGGCAGCATGGTGGGGCAACGGTAGAGTTGCTGCCTTACAGCACCAGAGACCCAGGTTCGATCCTGACTCTGTGCTGTCTGTACAGAGTTTGTACATTCTCTCTGTGCCCACGTGGGTTTTCTCCGGGTGCTCCGGTTTCCTCCCACACTCCAAAGGCATGCAGGTTTGTAATTTAATTGACTTCTGTAAATTGTAAATTGTCCCTAGTGTGTAGGATAGTGCTAGTGTACGGGGTGATCGCTGGTCGGTGCGGACTCTGTGGGCCGAAGTGCCTGTTTCCACGCCGTATCTCTAAAGTAAAGTCGAAGAACGGCTTCTCAGTTTTGAACCACACTGACAAACTTAAACACAACCCTACCTCAGCAGCAATAGACTTTGTGTAGGTTGAATTACATAGTTTGGTTTGCACTATTCTGATCTTGATACTTGGTATTGCTGATATGTTATTGTGTTATTGATTATCATATATTTGTATTTTTTGGCTTGCCTGTTATTTTAGTATAAATTTCATCTTTTCATTCCCTGTGCATATGACAATTAAACACTTTTGACTCTTGATCTTCCTAACCCGATGTACTGTGGCCGATTGTATCATTTCAACTGTCACCTTAGCTTGGATCAGTAAACCCAGTGTGCAGGAAGGAAGTACAGATGCTGGCTTACACCAAAGATAGACACAAAACGCTGGAGTAACTCAGCAGGACAGGCAGCATCTCTGGATAGAAGGAATGGGTGACGTTTCAGGTTGAGAAAGGTCTTGACCCGAAACGTCATCCATTCCTTCTATCCTATCCCCGCTGAGTTACTCCAGCGTTGTGTGCCTATCTTCAGTAAACTCAGCACAGCCTCAATAGGAACAATGGGGTTAAATGAAACAATTGGCAATTCATTTTCCAATTAAGCTAAATGGAGCTATTAGAAATCTTTGATACAGCCTATTTCTGTGTAATTTTCCATTGGTCATTGCTGACAAACACAGTGGAAAGGCTCAATTATTTAATCTTACTTTACAGACTGATAAAATGGATTTTAACAGATTAAATGCATGAATAAACATTTTAAGTGCCCTTAAACAATGTTTAATGTAAATAGCGAGTTATCAATAATACATTTACAGTATTGATGCTCATTTCTGGATTCTAGGCCAAGTTTAATGCTGGTATACTTTAGCACGAGGAAAGATAGACACAAAGTGCTGGAGTAACTCAGCGGGTCAGGCAGCACCCCTGGTGAACATGGATAGGTGAGACTCCAGCATGAGCTGTCCTTTTTGGCAGTTTGGTAACAGACAATTGTTATGCCATACAATAATTATATGATATAATGATATAGTTTGTATATTTAAAACGTGTGAAGATTTCTGCAATCTTGTTGAGAGAGCGGCGACAAAACTAAAAAGTGCCTTCTGGCTGAAGAAGGGTCTCGACACGAAACGTCACCCATTCCTTCTCTCAGCCTGTCCCGCTGAGTTGCTCCAGCATTTTGTGTCTACCTTCAGTTTAAACCAGCATCTGTAGTTCCTTCCTACACACTGAGTTTACTGATCCAAGCTAAGGTGACCAACCAGTTCCTTCCTACATAAAAAGTGCCTTTGTTGTAGCCTGTTCTGTCAAGCTTGTAAATAATTACCTGAGTGAAACATCTAGCTAGGCAAATGAGATATTACTTCACTATCCCAAATCTAAAAGCATAATTCAAAATGGCAACATTACGGTGATCTACTGTGTTGAAACACTACCTAGCAGCGCCACCAACTGGATTGTGCCTTTGACCTGTTACCTGTGTCAACTCTACCAAATTGAGGCACGTTTGTTTGTGACAGAGGCAGGGACAATATCCTCAGGCTGTTCTCCTAAGCAACACATAGTCAGTTCACAAACTAGGCGTAGGCTATCCTGTAGGATCTGTGAATGAAGTTTACATATGGTCTATCGTTCATGGAATGAAGAGCAAGGGAGCCAAGCGCTGATTTTTTTCTTTTAAATGGGCAGAGGGAAATTTGGGATTCAAAGCTTTCAATTTTTTCATCCAACATTTTGATGTTCACATCTGCGGCGCTGGTTGCATTGATGCCTGCTGGTGGAGGCACGAGTAAATGTGTAGGGAATACCCACAGTGTCGCAGCGGTAGAGCTGCTGCTTCTGCGCCAGAGACCTGGGTTCGATCCTGACATCGACGTCGGGACGTTATGCCACAGTTGTAGATGACGTTGGTGAGGTCACATTTGGTGTACTCTGTTCAGTTTTGGTCACCCAGCTATAGGGATAGGGAGAATATCATTCAGCTGAAAAGAGTGCAGAGAAGATTTACGAGAATGTTGACAGGCCTTGTGGGGCCTAGCTATAGAGGGTGGTTTGGCGGGCATGAGTGGCACAATGGTGCAACAATAAAGTTGGAGCTTTACAGCGCCAGAGACCCGGGTTCGATCCTGACTACACGTGCTGTCTGTGCAGAGTTAATATGTTCTCCCTGTGACTGAGCGGGTTTTCTCCAGGTGCTCCGGATTCTCCCCACATTCCAAAGATGTGCCGGTTTGGAGGTCATTTGGCTTCTGTAAATTGCCCCTAGTGTATGGGATGCAAACGTGGGATAACATAGAACTAGTGTACAGGATGATCAATGGTCAGTGTGGACTGATTGGGCCAATGGGTCTTTTTTATCCAAACTGTATCTCTAAATTAAAATAAACCTCTGCAGGTGTACAGAAAGGCCAGCGCAAGGCTTCAGGATGCTACACAGCAGAACCTATTTACCAATGAGAAACAGAACCCACAACTATGTTTTCATGCTGGCTGCTGCAATGTACATTGACTCTTCCCTGCTTTGCTGTTCAGTAAGGCAAGCAAAGGGATTAAACCTCCAGCCAAATAACAGTTACCGATTCCAATATCTTTCACCTCGCAGCATTGACTGAAACCACAATGAATCAAAAGTCAAATCAAAGAGTTCTTAAAGATACATACATCACTCAATTTATATTTAACTGCTTTACACAAAAAAGTTACAAACCTGCATCAAAAGCTGCCTGTGTATATTATTTGCTCAATTAATTATTTACATACAATATAAAATCATAAAAATAATTTACTAAACACATATACAGATGGTCAATAATAATAAATCAAGTTTAATATATACTTAATAATTCAGCAATATGTGTCCTTGACATTCATGAACCCAATGAATAACTTGGCCTCCAAAGACTTCACATATGACAACATTAGATTTGCACTAAAACACACTGTGCACAATGATAAAAGTCTATTACACATGCATAGAAATGATATAGGGATATGGGCCAAATGCGGGCTAGTTTAGATGTCGCATCTTATCAGTTATCTGTTTAGTTTATTATCATGTGTACTGAGGTACAGCAAAAAGCTTTTACTGCATGCTAACTGGCCAGTAGAAAGACAATACATGATTGCAATCAAGTTATCCACGGTGTACAGATACATGATAAGGGAATAACATTTAGTGCAAGGTAAAGCCAGTAAAGTCCGATCAAGGATAGTCCGAGGGTCCCCAATGAGGTCAGCAAGGATGAGTTAGGCCTGTTTCCATGCTGGATACATTTATGATTCTATGACTCCAAATTATTGCACATTGTTTCCAACGTATTCCCAAGCAATACGAGCCCAATAATTGCAAACTTAATTTCTAATTAATGCTTCCCACATTCACGCACGCTGTTTCACATTTCTATGTAAGAGGTCTGCTCTTCAGTAAAAATCTCCTCAAAGGAATTTGCTATGAAGTGCAGATACAATGTACCTCACCTTCCCATGCTGTGGTCTGGGTTTAAAGAATGCATTAAGTAGTGTTGGCCTCTAGAAAGTGAGAGCTTGCTGCTGAGGCATGCAGGCATGCAACAGTGCGGGCAGCAATGCTGTACACACCAATCAGAAGACAACATGAAGGCGGCACAATGGTGCAGCGGTAGAGTTGCTGCCTTACAGTGCTAGTGACCCAGGTTCGATCCTAACAATGGGTGCTGTCTGTGCAGAGATTGTACGTTCTCTCTGTGACCATATGGGTTTTCTTTGGGTGCTCCGGTTTCCTCCCACACTCTAAAGACGTACAGGTGTGTCTCCTGCAAATTGTCCCTAGTGTGTAGAATGGTGTTAGTGTATTAGTGATCGCTGGTCAGCATGGACTCGGTGGGCCGAAGGCCCTGTTTCCATGCTGTATCTCTAAACTAAACTAGGGTACGATCTACCTGCAAAATATTCCATAGATGCTACATAATCCTCCATTGTGATTCCTTGGTCAGTTGTGGAAGATAGCAAGTTTAGACCCCATGGATCCACAAAAAAGGCCAGTTATTGGTATTATTGGATAGGACAAGTTTGGAGGGATATGGACCAAACGCAGGCAGGTGGGACTAGTGTGGCTGGGACATGTTGGCTGGTGTGGGCAAGTTGGGCTGAAGGGCCTGTTTCCACGCCGTATCACTCTATGACTATTTCCTATTAGTTTGTCTTGTAGTACTTTACATAAGAATTTTCTTTGTGGGTCTCTAACTCTAGCAGTGGAATAAAGAAAACACACTCAGATTTGTGAAGGCGGGGAGTTGGCTGATGAACAGTTGGGCGTCATAACCAAGAGGAAAGTCAGCACCAATATAAATACACAGTTGGCAATGAGAAGCACAATGGCAGTCCCTCTCGTAGCGACCAATATCTCTGGTTCACGTTGAAGATAAGCAATGCACTATTTTATCCCTTTCACTTTTAACCATACTTTTTGACACCGATTTGCAGCATATAAATCTCAATCATTAACTGAATGCCATCAGGAGAATGAAAATGTTAAATGTGGTCTGATAATGAACATTTGGTGCACAGTTAGGGCCACCTATAATGTGGATTGATAGTGAGAATAAAATTGTATCAAGTTACAATGGTATTTTTTGTTCAATGCTAAATCCTTATTTTTTTTATTATTAAGGACAGAATTCTGAAAACTAGTCATAGCCGTTTTAACAAGGTGTAAATCAAATTAGATCCTACCACCAAAGTTATATTTTCATTAAGTGTGGCATATCTGAAAACACACTGGAGTTCCCCCACAGTCTTCAGTGATTTATTAAAGTCACCAGGTAACTCTGCCGACCTGCGGGTCAAGTACAGGTCAGTGAGGGAAGAAGGAGATAACCCTCCCCTGGGATTATGGACTTTAAACAGGCTCGTCCCAGCTGTTATCAAGCAATTGAACCAACTTACTCACAACTTGAGAGCAATCCTGAACTACTATCTACCTCATTGGAGTCCTCAGACTATTTTTGATCGGACTTTACTGGCTTTATCTTGCTCTAAACATTATTCATGTTATTCCCTTTATCATTATGTATCTGTACACTGTGGATGACACGATTGTAATCATGTATTGTCTTTCTGCCGAAGATAGTCACAAAATGTTGGAGCAACTCAGCAGGACAGGCAGCATCTCTGGATAGAGGAAATGGGTGACATTCCGGGTCGAGACCCTTGAGAGTCAGGGGAGAGGGAGGCATAGAGATATGGGAAGGGTAAGGTGTCAAAACGAAAGATCAAAGGGGATAAAGATCAAGGAAAATGTAGAATGGATCATTGTTAGCTGAAGGGAAGGTGACATTGAGGCATACAATCAGTAACATTTAATCAGGAGGACAGTAATACTAGTCGGAGTACTAGGATGGGGAGGGGAGGAGAGAGAGGAAAAGCAAGGGTTGCTTGACTTTCTGCTGACTGGTTAGCATGCAACAAAAGCTTTTCACTGTACCTCGGTAAACGTGACAATAAACTAAACTAAACTCAACTCAACCATATCTAAAATTCTCAACCATGAACGCACAATCATTTTTACCTGTTTGAAAATAATGGTTTACGTTATTTACATTGATCCACCCAGACATTACTGGGAGAAGGACTCAATTATCTCATAAATAATTGAATCTCAACATTCCTGTTGCATTTAGGACCGTGCGGATTTGTTGCAAGTACATTGTTGCAGCTAATCATTATGACATTCTGCTTTGTAAGGATTTGGTGCATCTGTTCACTCGATGCTACCAAGTACAACTTATCCAAGATTTACACATTTGACAGTTGACTAGTATGTGGTCAACAATAATTGCAGTTCCAGAATCCAATACAGCGAAATTTGATACAGCAAAGCAAACATGGATATTTTACTTGGGTGTAACTTGCATTTTTTTTCTTTCAGAGTAAGGACTTAAAATAAACATCTGTTTGCTATAGCCACAATAGGGCGCATTCATTTTTGATCCAATTTTAAATTAACAAGTTTTGGAAACAATCTTTTACAGATTGGAAAATGTAGCCTGACCTTTCCAAGGTTTCCAAAATCTTTCATTCCAGCTAAATTGAGGTTGATTAAGTTACCATTCTAAAGAAGGCAAAATTTCCTGACTATCTGGCAACAGCAGCAGAAATTCCACAAAGGAACAGTGCACAATATCCAGGCCCCGGGCTGATAGAATCGAGCCATTCCTTACTCTCTGAGTACTTGTTCAACATTGCTGAGAGCTCAGTTTTATTTACACGTACGGTGATTGTTTGTTTAAATATAGCACCAGTAAGCCTTTCTAACTTCCCATGAAACCATTTTCACGTGTAGTGGGGAGAATAATCACAACATTAGCTGCTGTTGCCCTGATTATAAGCTTTCTTCATCTTTAATGCCGAAAACCTGGTTGCATTTACCTCTCTGAGGCCGAATACAAGAACTATCCCCGTGGAAGTGTACTTTAAATTATTAATTTCTTTAGCACCTCATCATCTTTCTCATAAACGTCTCAAAACATTTTGAACACAGTTCGTTACTTTGTGTGGTCAATGAACCCAAAATTGCACAACGCCAAATGCTTTGCGATCAATCGAACTGCATGTTACTTAGAGAGGAATGGAAGTAGGTCTCACAAAAAAAAACTCATGTTCCTGTCAGAATGGTGCCATGGAATCCACGATGTGCTTTTTTTGAACTGGCAGAAGACTGGCTGGACATCTTAGTTGCAGAGTTAAGACTAATGTTGTACCAGGGTGCCAACCATGAGCTGCTCAAATTTCAAGATGCACAGGTTGAGAATCTTTTAACCTGTAGCATAATAATATTTCCATTGAAGCCATTTTTTACAGAAATATGGTGACAAGTTTCAGCTGTACTGTTGCTATGGCAGTATGCCCTCGTGATCAGTCTGTGTTGGAGTCTAGCCAAATAAATATAAAGCCCCAATGCCACTGGGTCATTTACCATACAAAATCAGAACTAATTCAAAAATGTAGAAAATCACGAGAGGAATAGATTGGGCAGACACACTGAGCCTCTTGCCCAGACGGCAAGATCCAGTGGGCATAGGTTTAAGGTAAAGGGAGGAAAATTTTACAGGAATCTGAGGGGCAACTTTTTCACACAAAGAGTGGTGGGTGTATGGAATGAACTGCCGGAGGAGGTAGGTGAGGCAGGGACTATTTCAACATTTAAGAAGCAACTGGACAGGTACATGGATAGGACAGGTTTAGAGGGATATGGGCTAAACACAGTCAAGTGGGACTAGTGTAGATGGGACATGTGGATCGAAGGGCCCTTTCCACACTGTATGACTGTGACTAATGCAAAGTTGAAACTTGCTACTCTTTTAATCCAATTTAAAGCATAAATATTGCATTCAAGTGTAAGTTAAAAGACTCGCTACAGTACGCACCAGATTGCACAATTTAAAGCTCAAAAATGCAAAAGCTCCGTACCAATGGGAGGGGGGGGGTGGGACTCTCCTCCCCCCTCCCCCTCCCCCTCGTTCACTAGGCTCCCTCGGGCTTGGTCGCTACACTCCCTCTGGCTTCGTCTCTCAGTTTCTCACTCCCAACTCTCACTCAATGTTGGCAACCTGACTATGTGCTCCATTCTTCATGGAAGGAGATGCTGCAATGAGTAAGGGCTGGAAACTCAGCATAGCAAGTTCAGCCCCAATTAATTCATTCCTGAAACACTGGGTTTTTGTCTAATTTTAAAGACTGGAGTCAATTTAGAGACTTGAGATTAGAAATGAAAATGGTTTGACCCATTGTTGGCCCCTGATTTAATTCGGTGTCACCTTCAGTTGTGTGAATTTTCATCTAGTGGGTGGAATAGAGTGCTGACACCAATCCTCAGTCAATTTATAATGGAGGCTTTGTACCACCAGTGTTGCAAGAATGCAAGAATTGTTTACTATTGCTTGTGGCAAAAGGACTGTAAATTTTATGAAGAACATTCTTTTCTTTTTGTTATGCAGCAATGCAAGTCAAATTATTTCACGTAGAATCAAGGAACTGTGTTTGCTGGTTTACAAAGGAAGACACAAAGTGTTGGAATAACTCATCCCTGGAGAACATGGATAGGTGACGATTCGGTCGGGACCTCTGCTTCGGACTGTGTCTTCTCCAATTATTTCATCTTTGTATGAACATGTCATGGGAATCTTTGGTTGAAGCACGCCCAACTATCCGCACAGTACATCAATGCTGCACCCAAAAGGAGTCTTCAATGCAGTATCTATAGTCACAACAGAGTGTGATAGGAAGCAGTGCAGAAAATTGCTTCCCCACAAAACTGCTAACGGATAGAATTGAGGTTTGCACGTCCTTCAATTCTCACCCTGGCCACTAGACGGCATATTTCGTGGATCAAAATGAACAGGAATGCGGATAGCCGCAAACTGGTCATCACTGAGCAACTCCGTAGGTGGCTTGGGGTAGTATGTATTGTAGATCTCTGTTCTGGCTGAAAATGACCATGGATAACACTGGATGCTACTTCCCACAGAGTTATGTGCACACATATTCTTAAATATACCTTTAACGCCATGATTAGAAAAAAAGTACTCCCAGCAGGTTGACAATTGATTCTCGTTACGTGTTCCTATAATGATGAAATAATTGGGCTTGTTTTGCTGCATTGCAAGAAGACATTTTTGTACTTCATAAAAATGACAACCCATTTTGCCACAAGCAAGAGTAAACAAACAAAGGCTTGTTCTCCCAAGGCTGTGCATACTGACATACACATCAGAGACTGAAATGTCTCACAGTGCTTCCCATGAACGTAATATCTCTATTTTTTTAATTTTTACATTTATATCCCCAAAATATCTTATGAAAGCAGGTCTTGCACTGAACTAATGTTTCACAAATAAGAAAATGTGAACTTCTTTCTGCATTTTTGGCCATACATATTTAACTTTAAAGAAATAAGGAACATGTTAATGCCACCAGAACAAGCTTCTAATCATGTAAGTATGTGCTCGTTCAAATGTAATTATATCTTTTGCCAAAACTAAATTAAATAACTAATACAGCCATCATGACAGACTGGTCAGGAAGGATCATTTATTTCCCCCACGAATACATGAAGATATTTTCTTTTCACCAATTCTCTCAAAATGAAATTGAAAAGATATAAATGTTCCCAACATTAAATACATTGCAGTTTGGTATATGCAGAATACAATCTCAGGAATAAGGATAATGGAGTCAGTGCAAAGGGGGGTCATTGTAGCCTCATGTAGAGAGTGTTACTGACAGTGCTGCTGTGCTGGGAATCCAGCACAAACTCCAAAGACGTACAGGTTTGTAGGTTACTTGGCTTATGTAAATTGTCCGTAGTATGTTGCATAGAACTAGTGTGTGGGGATCGCTGGTCGGCGCAGGCTCGGTTTCCGCACTGTATCTCTAAACTCCTGTCCAACCGTTTCACCAGGAACCCTCTATAAATCCTTATCTTCTCCAGTGATGTGTCAGGAACCTGGTGTGAATCCAAATTCAGCAATGAATCACCCTGTAGCTCAGTGCGAAGAGGCTGCTTGTGAGGGCTGGTTCTAGCCGACAGAAACAAGTGGTGTGGCAGCTCACAGCTGAGATGCAGGGCTCGGGGGCTGCTTTCCAAACCAGCACGTTGAGCGAGGCCATTGCTGGGCACTGGCAGCCCTTGTTCACGGGCACACATCATACAAGGGATAATGCGTGTGGCCATGACTGGGTCGTGGCAGTTACTGCCCACCCACACAGTGCTGACCAGGATACAGCCCTTTACCTCCTTATCCCAGTACTGAGAACCCATAACACTTGCCCTTACAGTCATTGTCATACATAATGGAAAGAGACCCCATCTATGCTGGTCCCTCCTGCGTGAGTTTGGCCCATATCCCACCAAACCTTTCCGATCCAAAATGATGCTCTTGCCTGTCCATTATAAGATCTCACAACACACCTTTAGAATGAAAATAAGGAGGAACTTCTTTGCCAGAATCTGTGGAATTCATTGCCACAGGTAGCTGTGGAGGCCAACATTAGGTATTTTTAGAGCAGAGATGGATAGGTTCTTGATAGGAAAAGGTGCCAAACGTTACAGGGGGAAAGGCTGGTGAATAGGATTGAAAGGAAAAAGTATCATGCCAAATATCAAATGGCAGAGCAGACTCGATGGGCCGAATGGTCTAATTCCACGCCTATGTCTGATGGTCCTATATGATATAATGATCTCCCAGGCAGCCTCACCACACCATATTCTAATTGGAGCAGAAGAGAAGATTAACAGCAGCATGCAGCAACAGGGAGTGCGGTTTCATAGTCATAAAGTGATACACTATGAAAACAGGCCCTTCGGCCGAACTTGCCTGCAGCGAACAATATGTCCTACCTCCACTAGTCCTATCTCCCTGCATTTGACCCATATCCCTTTAAACCTGTCCCATCCATGTACTCGTTCAAATGTTTCTTAAAGGTTGCGATAGTATCTGCCTAAACTATCTCATTCAGCAGCCCGTTCCATACACCCACCTTTACGCCTCACTTTCCTATTAAATCTTTCCCCCCTTACCTTAAACCCAAGTCCTCCGGTTCTTGATTCCCCTGCAATGGGCAAGAGTCTGTGCGTCAACCCGATTTATTCCTCTCATGATTTTGTACACCTCTATAAGATCACCCCTCATCCCCCTGCGCACCAAGGAATAGAGTCCCAGCCTGCTCAACCTCTCCCTGCAGCTCAGGCTTTCGAGTCCTGGCAACATCCCCGTAAATCTTCTCTGCACCCATCCCAGCTTGACTGTGTTCGCACCTGATTCCTGGCACAGCTGGATGCCTTTTCTCCTTAAAGTGCAGGAGGGTACGTACCAGTGAATGTTTTGGCTGGATGTTTTTCAAGAGCACTAACTATAATGAGTGGACTACCAGTTTAGCAGGAGTGTTCGGTTCATGCTCTGACACAGAAAAACCTCTGTACTCTGCTTCCAAATTCCTGGCATACATAAAATTTATGGGTAGAATCTAAAGGTCAGAGGTATTGGTGGGAAAACTACATATTAGTGAAATTTATCTTTGATGTAAAAATGTGATATGTTTATGACAAACTGCCCGAGGAAAAATGCTTCTAACAGGCAGGATCCTTTAGCCTGTATCAATGCATTTGTAACAACAAAAAAAGCAGCAGCTTTAAAAGCTTTGTGTAAAAGTTAGAGAAATTGTGTTCCCATGTGTACATTTAGCACAGAATTCTGCCTGATATTCTAATTGGTTGGTATAACAACATGAAGCATTTTCAAATTATAGGCTGTGTCTGGGTCAAATGGTCTAAATAGGAATTTATTTTTTAAATGTCCCACAAGCCTGGTTGCCCAGCAGCTAAGAGGAAGCACATTCAGAGCTACAAGGCCAAACTAAAACTAAATGCTTTGTGCTCCATGTTATGTCGACCAATAATTCGGCTTGCTGTAACACTGAAGATCTAAATGGAAGATAAGACACAAAAAGCTGGAGTAACTCAGCGGGTCAGGCAGCATCTCTGGAGAAAAGGAATAGGTGACATTTCGGGTCGAGACCTTTCTTCAGACTGAGAGTTAAGGGAGAGGGAACCGAGAGAGATGAAAAGGTACATAGAACAAATGAATGAAAGGTATGCAAAAAGACAGATTAAAGCCAGCAACAATGATCAAGGAAAGGTGGAGCCCACAATGGTCCATTGTTGGCTGTAGGGAAGGTGATAACAAGTGTTACAAACACTGAAACTCAGCAGGACAACAGTGAAACTAGTACGATGGCGGAGAGAGGAGCGAAGCAAGGGTTACTTGAAGTTTCAGAAATCAATATTCATACCGCTGGGTTGTAAGCTGCCCAAGCAAAATATAAGGTGCAGTTCCTCCATTTTATGTTTGGCCTCACTCTGACAGTGGAGGAGGCCCAAGACAGAAAGATCAGTGTGGGAATGGGAATGGCAAGGGGAGTTAAAGAGTTTGGCAGGCTGACATCAGGATATCATCAAAGAGTCATGGTTAGATTTCACTGCCACTGGGTATAGCTCAGACATACAGAATGGAAACAGGCTCTTCGGCCCACTGGGACCACACTGAAAATTGATCACCCCTTCACACTAGTTCTACAGGTATGTTATTCCACTATCTCATCTGGTCCCTACTCACTAACGACAAATAACAATGACCAAGTAAATTACAATGATAAGATCACAGTTTTGAAGAAGAAATGGACGGCACAGTGGTGCAGCGGTAGAGTTCCTGCCTTACAGCCCCAGAGACCCCGGTTTGGGCCTAACTATGGGTGCTGTCTGCACAATGTTTGTACATTCTCCCTGTGACTACGTGGGTTTTCTCTGGGTGCTCCAGTTTCCTCCCACACACCAAAGATGTGCAGGTTTGTAGAATCATTGGCTTCTGTAAATTGGCCCTAAGATAGAACTAGTGAATGGGGATCGCTGGTCGGCACAAACTCAGTGGGCCGAATGGCCTGTTTCCATGCTGTATCTCTGAAACTAAAACTGAAAGCTAAAACCTCAATGCATTTAATTCACACGGCCAAAATATAGATCAAATTTCATACTTATGATTTTTTAATCATAAGATAAGTGTAAAATCAAAAAGATTATCTAAATTATTTGATGAATATCTATAGTAATATTTAATAAACATTTTCAGATCTACTAAATTATTAGCATTAATAAGTGAGAAGATTTTAATGAAAGACCTGCATATTAAATAAATCTGAACAATAGTTTTTCTGAATCCAACATGTTTAAATTACTAGTTTTAAAACGTTTCTCTCTTGGGATCAACTGCAAACACTGACAACCTCAAGGCCTCCCGAGTTGAACATTTGCCAGCTTATACTAAAGAAGCGCAGAATTGTTTTATGCCTTTATTTAGAAACAAAAGTGATATGTGAGTGAGTCAACAAGTGTAGAAATCTGCTTAGAGGTGGAATGAAATCTAATGAGCTAACATGTCCCGGGAATACCAACACTGACCTGCCTTAGAACAGGGAAACCAATTTTAAAATCCATTGTGTATGTCGAGAAAGAAAGGAACTATCAGAGGGCATTACTACTGAATGTCTCATAGGATGTGACCTGGGGACTTTTGGAAATCAAATTTAAAGCTGCAGCTAAGAAAATGTCATTGGACATGGTCAACAGTGGTGTGACAACATCAAACAATAATAGGTTTGTTTTGCAAATGAGCCTGTGAATTAATTTGTTCAGGTTATTTATTTTGATTTTAGGAAAGGTTACCACAGATTTAAATGTAAGAAAGCAGTATAGAATTTAGGTTTAGAAATTATCCTTCCTGCAAAAATCTCCACAGGCAGCACTATGAAGAGTGAAGTGCCATTGATAAGGCAGTTAGATACTGACTGAGTCATTTTTTAAAAAATCTGCTGGAGGGCTGAAATGGTGAAATGGACCCCCTTGCATGACTCATGGTAATCAGAATAGCCCATCTATATTACTAAAAGTCTGTTTTTGACCGGTTTTGGCCATCTGTGTTGCGATTTCCGAGAGAACACCGCCACCTATGGCCGTCATTTTTGGCCACCTTGCTCAGAGCCCCCCTCCGCCACATGTGTGCCGAGGATTTTTCCCGTCGATTAAAAATGACAGAGATATTAATGTTTTTACAAAATTCCCCATTCTCTCTGCTGCCCCCGCTGGCGGCAGGGGGGAGGGACTATAAAACCAGGAAGTGGTGTGCCACACAGTCTCTTCAAGATGGAGGAAGGCAGAGGGTCACGTTGCTCTGAGCTGTGAATAACACTGAACACATGTCTACTCAAATGTAAGTGCCCTTAGTGGTTCTAAAATGCTTGCAGAATGTGTCTATTGGTTCTAAAGCTTGCAAAAAAGTGTCTATTGGTTCTAAAGCTTTAAAAAAAATGTCTATTGGTTCTAAAGCTTGTAAAAAATGTCTATTGGTTCTAAAGCTTGCAAAAAATGTCTATTGGTTCTAAAGCTTGCAAAAAATGTCTATTGGTTCTAAAGCTTGCAAAAAATGTCTATTGATTCTAAAGCTTGCAAAAAATGTCTATTGGTTCTAAAGCTTGCAAAAAATGTCTATTGGTTCTAAAGCTTGCAAAAAAAATGTCTATTGGTTCTAAAGCTGGCAAAAAAAAGTCTATTGGTTCTAAAGTTGGCAAAAAAAAGTATTGGTTCTAAAGTTGGCAAAAAAAAGTCTATTGGTTCTAAAGCTGACAAAAAAAATGTCTATTGGTTCTAAAGCTTGCAAAAAATGTCTATTGGTTCTAAAGCTTGCAAAAAGTGTCTCTATTGCTTCTAACGCTTGCAAAAAATGTCTATTGCTTCTAAAGCTTGCAAAAAAGTCTATTGCTTCTAAAGCTTGCAAAAAAAATGTCTATTGGTTCTAAAGCTTGCAAAAAATGTCTATTGGTTCTAAAGCTCGCAAAAAGTGTCTCTATTGGTTCTAAAGCTTGCAAAAAATGTCTCTATTGGTTCTAAAGTTTGCAAAAAAAATGTCTTTTGGTTTTAAATGGTTCATACTAGCGCTCCAGAAAGCCCCCCCCCCCCACCCCCCGGTTGGCTTGGCTTGGGTGTGTCTTGAAATTGAAAGGCACTACTTACAGGAAATGGTGGCATGAAGTTGAAAGGCACTACTTACTGCAAATGGTGGATTGGTTGCTTTGGCTTGAAGTTGAAAGGCACTACTTACTGCAAATGGTGGCTTGGTTGCTTTGGCTTGAAGTTGAAAGGCACTACTTACTGCAAATGGTGGCTTGATGTTGAAAGACACCACTTACTGCAAATGGTAGCATGAAGTTGAAAGGCACTACTTACTGCAAATGGTGGCTTGGGAGCTTTGACTTGAAGTTGAAAGGCACTATTACTGCAAATGGTGGCTTGGGAGCTTTGACTTGAAGTTGAAAGGCACTACTTACTGCAAATGGTGGCTTGGGTGTTGCTTGAAGTTGAAAGGCACTACTTACTGCAAATGGGGGGCGTGGGTGCATTGGCTTGAAGTTGAAAGGCACTACTTCCTGCAAATGATGGCTTGGGTGTGGCTTGAAGCTGAAAGACACCACTTACTGCAAATGGTGGCATGAAGTTGAAAGGCACTACTTACTGCAAATGGTGGATTGGTTGCTTTGGCTTGAAGTTGAAAGGCACTACTTACTGCAAATGGTGGCTTGGGAGCTTTGACGAAGTTGAAAGGCACTATTACTGCAAATGGTGGCTTGGGAGCTTTGACTTAAAGTTGAATGGCACTACTTACTGCAAATGGTGGCTTGGGTGTGGCTTGAAGTTGAAAGGCACTATTTACTGCAAATGGGTGCGTGGGTGCATTGGCTTAAAGTTGAAAGGCACTACTTCCTGCAAATGATGGCTTGGGTGTGGCTTGAAGTTGAAATACACCACTTACAGCAAATGGTGGCATGAAGTTGAAAGGCACTATTACTGCGAATGGTGGCTTGGTTGCTTTGGCTTGAAGTTGAAAGGCACTACTTACTGTAAATGGTGGCTTGGGAGCTTTGACTTGAAGTTGAAAGGCACTACTTACTGCAAATGATGGCTTGGGTGTGGCTTGAAGTTGAAAGGCACTACTTACTGCAAATGATGGCTTGGGTGTGGCTTGAAGTTGAAAGGCACTACTTACTGCAAATGGTGGCTTGGGTGTGGCTTGAAGTTGAAAGGCACTACTTACTGCAAATGGTGGCGGTTGTGGCTTGGGTGTGGCTTGAAGTTGAAAGGCACTACTTATTGCAGATGGTGGCTTGGGTGCTTTGGCTTTAAGTTGAAAGGCACTACTTACTGCAAACGGTGGCTTGGTTGCTTTGGCTTGAAGTTGAAAGACACTACTTAATGCCAAAGCACCCAAGCTACAATTTGCAGTAAGTTGAAAGGCACTGCAAATGGTGGCATGAAGTTGAAAGGCACTACTTACTGCAAGTGGTGGCTTGGGTGCATTGGTTTGAAGTTGAAAGGCACTACTTACTGCAAATGGTGGCTTGGGAGCTTTGGCTTGAAGTTGTAAGGCACTACTTACTGCAAATGGTGGCATGAGGTTGACAGGCACTACTTACTGCAAATGGTGGCTTGGGTGCATTGGCTTGAAGTTGAAAGGCACTATTTACTGCTAATGGTAGCATGAAGTTGAAAGGCACTATTACTGCAAATGGTGGCTTGGTTGCTTTGGCTTGAAGTTGAAAGACACTACTTACTGCAAATGGTGGCTTGGGAGCTTTGACTTGAAGTTGAAAGGCACCTCTTACTGTTAATGGTGGCTTGGGTGTGGCTTGGGTGTGGTTTGAAGTTAAAAGGCATTACTTACTGCAAATGGTGGCTTGGGTGCATTGGCTTGAAGTTGAAAGGCATCACTTACTGCAAATGGTGGCATGAAGTTGAAAGGTACTACTTATTGCAAATGGTGGCATGAAGTTGTAAGGCACTACTTACTGCAAATGGTGGCTTGGGTGCTTTGGCTTGAAGTTAAAAGGCACTACTGTAAATGCACTTACTTCCTGTTTGCACTGTATATTGATTTTAGATAAAACGCTACCACTTACGGCTGTGATTTTTGGCCATCTTACTCAGTCCCCCTCCGCTGAGCAGGTGCAGAGAATTCGTCCCATCAATGAAAAATAAAAGTGTTATTAGTTTTTTTTTAAATGTTGAGAATGGTGTCAATCCTGTCAATCACTCCATGAAAGCCACACCTTTTCCGGTGGGGGGGGAGAGAGGGGTTATAAAACCCGGAAATGTGGGTGTGGCTCAGTCTCTGCAAGATGGAGGAGGTAGAGGTCACGACTCGCTGTCTTTAGTGGCTTTGCACCCTACTTCAAATGGTATGAAACTGCACTTGAATTTGGTGGCCTTGCACCCTGCTAGAAGTGGAAAGAAACTGCATTTGAATTTGGTGGCCTTATATCCTGCTTGAAATATAATTTCAAGGATTAGCCGTGAGTCAACTACCAGCCCACCAGCCATGAGTGAGTTGCCAGCACAACAGGCTTGATTGACTGAGACGCCAGCCCAAGAATCCATTTGGTGCAAAATTTGCATACTAGCCCTCTGGAAACCAGTCCCTTCAGCCCACAACACCCATACTAGCGCTCCAGAAAGCCCCCCCCCCCCCCAACTGGCCACCAATATTAGAATTGGTGGAGAGGTGGAATATTGCGTTGGATGACCAGCCCTCCTGTGTGATGCTGGGACCCAACGGGTCCCACTTAGTCTAGTTAAAGATAAAACCAAAATTTATATTAAATCACTGTATTAACTATTTTTATAAGTATAGTTGGGAGTTTTATATTAGGAGTCTGATTTGATCAAACAGTCAAAACCTTAACATAATTCAAGCAAGTTTTGCACTTGATTAAGGTGAAAATCTGTCTTCAAAGTATTTGATTTCAGCAATTTGACCAGTATAAATATTGAACAAGCAGAAATGGCAAGTGATTACCTGTGTGCAAATCTGTTTTTAGCAGATTCGTCGGCAAGTAAGCCTTCATATTAATATATTAACAGCTAAAAGCTGGAGATTAAGCGTCAGTGAATGACTGTCCTAAATTGCCACATCTGCATTAAATGTCTTGATGTTGACCAACTTTAAGAGTCTTTGAGCTGGAGTATGAGTTTGAGAGCAAGAGGATTTGGGATTTTTTAAAAACTTTTCTCTAGCACACATCGGAAAATATGAGAGAGAGTAAAAAAAGTAACTGTTGGCAAGCATGTGTTAGACGAAGTATAATGTGGGGAAATATGGTTGGTAGAAACATTGTTCATGACAGAAAGCCAGTTTACAGAGAGTTTACTCATACATAAAACACAGGAAGTTAACGTGTAGGCACAGCAAGTCGTGAGGAAGGCAAATGGAATGTTAGTATTTATTGCAAAAGAATGGAGCACAAAACTACGGATGGCTTGCTGCTATAATACAAAGCTTAAGTAAAACAAATCTGGACTTCTGTGTAAAGTTTTGATATTCGTATATAAGGAAGGATATACTTGCATTGGAGCCAGCTCGGAGAAGGTTCACTTCTTTGATTCCTGGGATGAAGGGAGTGTCCTATGAGGAATAATTAAACAGATTGATCCCAACTCTTTGGCGTTTAATAAAATAAAATATGATCTAATTCAAAGTTCCAAGATGCTGAAGGGAATAGATATTGTTAGGATGTCCACCTCATGGGGAACCTAGAAAGAGGGAAAGTATTTTCCCTATAAATGGTCATCTGTCTAAACGGAGATGAATAATTTTTTTCCCTCTGTATCTTTTACATTCTCTATCATTCAATATAAGCAACGCTGAAATTGATTTTTGAACTTGAATGGAATCAGGGGTCACAGGATCAGGCCATGACGTAACTGAAGCCAAAATCAGATCACCCATTACCTCTTGAATACTTCCTGATTCCCTCTATGTTTTTCACCATCTACAAGGCAAAGGTCTGAAGCATGGTGAAATAATCTCCATTTGCCTGGATAAGAGCTAAAGCAACAACTTTCAAGAAGCTCATGAGTGCAGATCAGCCATTTGTTTTCGCAATCCCACCCAGGGCATTCATTTCCTACACTATCAACACAATGTGTACCATCTACAAAATGCATTGCATTTACTCACCAGGCTACTCCAAGCAATAGATGCAAAAAGCTGGAGTAACTCAACGGCTCAGGCAGCATCTCTGGAGAAAAGGAATAGGCGACGTTTGGGGTTGAGACCCTTCATCAGACTGAAGAAGGGTCTGAAGAAGGGTCTCCACCCGAAACAGTGTTGCTGCCTGTCCCACTGAATTACTCCGGCATTTTGTGTCTATCTTCATTGCAAATCATCATCAGCCTTCCTACTCTTAAGAGTGTGACCTTTACCACCAAGAAAGCCAAGGATAGCAAGTGCAAGGGAAAACCACCATCTGCATGTTCACCTCCAAGTCATGCACCATTCTAAATTTTAAACATATTACTAAACCTTCATCATCACTGGGCCCAACCCAGTGCCGCTTGCCTCATCAGTACTCAAGGGAGTGTCTTCATGAGAAGACTGCAATGGCTCACTACCACCAATGGCTCACTAGGTAGACAAAAGTGCTGGAGAAACTCAGCGGGTGCGGCAGCATCTATGGAGCGAAGGAAATAGTGGCTCACTAGGGTGGTTAGAGATGGGCAATACATGTTGGCCTAGGAATTAATTTTTAAAATCGCTTGTGCGCTTAATTAAAGATGCTTCCACTCTCTTGTACTTCCTGCTCGTATCATAATGTTTATAAAAATATCACATTATGCTTACACTGTGCTATTCATTTCCTTGCCATTTTGAATTCCCTGGTTCCCAGGTAAATGATTACCTGAGATGTACTTGTACAAAACAAGTACTGGGAAATCCTCTGAAACACATTTACAAGATGTCATTAGATGTCATTCTAGTTATGCATAAAATACCTTTTCAAAGCAAGTCTGGAAAAAATGGTGTAGAACTAATTGTTTCTCCTATTTTTCACCCAGAAGCTTTACGTTGAAAAGTTTTACAATGCATGGCTTCCTAACATAAAAGTATTATTGGGGTGTTATTAATAACTAATAAGTAATTATTAAGAGTATTATTAAGTATTAGGGGTGGCACGGTGGTACAGCGGTAGATTTGCTGCCTTACAGCACCAGAGGTTCGATCCTGAGGGTGCTGTCTGTACGGAGTTTGTACGTTCTCCCCGTGACCTCCTGTGTTTTCTCCGGGTGCTCCGGTTTCCTCCCACACTCCAAAGACGTACTGGTTTGTAGGTTAATTGGCTTTGGTAAAGATTGTAAATTTTAGCGTAGTGTTAGTGTACGAGGATCGCTGGGCCGAAGGGCCTGTTTCCGTGCTGTATCTCTAAACTAAACTAAATTATTAAGCACAAAGCTTTACTACTTGAGTCTCAAGCAGTTAAATAAGAAAATTCAAATATTTAAAAATATTTAAAAATAAGCTTTTTCAATATGATGTTCTTAAGTAATGATAGCTCTGTCAATATAGTCTGCGTTCATCCATGTCTCTACATTACCTTTTTGTAGTAATATGAACAAATGTATTAAAGCATTAAATGGAGTCTATCACTGAGTGGGTGATGCATTGGTTAGTCCATGGCATGATGTATTGCATCTAATTCTGTATGTAGAGAGAAGGTAACAGACCAGTGCCAAAAACAGTACATAAAGAGACCCAGCAGCAGGTGAATCCTGGCCTTGTCTCCAAGTCCATTCTTTCAAGTGCCACTTCAGCGATTTAAAGTGCCACTTCAGTAACTTAAAGCATCTGACCCAGACAGTGATTTTCCTCCTTAACTGACAAGGGGCTGTTGGAGATGGCCATAGCAAGACATGAAGATATGGGTCAGAATTTTAAACTCGAAAGCTTGGCACGTTAGGAAGCAGTACAAGGCCGCGATCAGAAAGTGGAATTGGACGGAATTTGTAGAGTTGTGGATGAGATGGTTCCATGGAGGATTTAAAGGTTAGCCAAAAGATAATTGGAATCGATAAATTAGTTTTTAGTTTAGTTTAGAGATACAGCATGGAAAACGCCCTTCGACCCACGAAGCCCGCACACTAACAGTATTCTGTACGCACAATTTACAATTTTACCAACCCAATTATCCTACAAACCTGTACACACTTCAACAATAGTTGGCATCGTAAGGTGAAGAGGCTATTGCAGTGTTGCACTATTCCATGCTGTTCTTGTGGCAGTGGAAGCTTTTTCACAACAGTTTAGTTTAGTTTAGTTTAGTTTAGTTTAGTTTAGTTTAGTTTAGTTTAGTTTAGAGATACAGCGAGGAAACAGGCTCATCGGCCCACTGAGTCCGCGCCGACCAGCAATCCACGTAAACTAGCACTACCCTACAAACACTATCATTTTACATTTACACTAAGCCAATTAACCTACAAACCTGTATGTCTTTGGCAGAAACCAGAGCTCCCGGGGAAAACCCATGTTGATCATGGAGAGAATGTACAAATTCCGTACAGACAGCACCTGTAGTCAGGATCTATTCCGGGTCTCTGGCGCTGTAAGGTAACAAATCTATTGCTGCGCTACTGTGCTGTCTGCTACATGCTGCTGTCACTGGCTATGTGACAACCTTAGCACTTACAAGGGGCATCAAAACAAACCATAAAATAACAGAAATGAAAACCATGAAATAATTTGGAAAACAAGAAAATATTACGATGGTAGGTATTTTCAAGACATTCCAGACCGCTACATTCAAATAAGTCAAATGGCTATTCCCATCCATAATTCACCTGAGAGACGGATTCCACTCACATACTGATCCCTAACAGGGCACTGTCTGGGTACGTAGCAATTATCTGAATGGATGTCTGTGTATATCTCCAGGGATCGTGAAAGATGAACATTAATACCCATAAAAGAATAATGTCAGATACAATAAAAATGGTCTGTCCTGAAAACCGTTTGCAGGTGGTAAAAATATTTTTGGTGGTAAAATATTACCAGAGGGTGCACAGGTCCTGCCAATAATCACAACAAACTCATACAATCATGTGAACAATATGTGCATATTTAATTTGCCTCTCTGAAACTATTTAGATTTTAAAGTACATGTACATCCATAATTACAAATATTTATTTCCACATCGGTCAGAAACCAATATTTGGGAATGCCATTGGGAGAAAGCTACAGGAATTGTACAAAGTCCTTTCCTACAATCCTGCCTTCAAACCCGGAGATTTATCCTACTCTTTTTGTTTTGGACGGTAGCCATGTATTTACTTCCCTCTGACATTTAAAATGTTAGTACTGTCCAAAAGACAGAAGGAAACTGCGGAAGCCATAACTGTTAGATTTTAACCGACTATATTTTGTGTTTGAGAGGTTTTTATTGTTGAGACTGAGAATAAAGCCTTTCTTGTAATTTAAGTCGAGGGTGTTCCAAAACCAAATTTAAAAACATGAGGGATAACTGAAAACTATTGAACTTCCATTCAGAATTTGTAAAGCCAAAAATTGTTGATTCTGGAAAACTGAGGTAAAAACATATGTAGAGAGAGAAACAGAATTAACTTTTCAGTTCAATTACTTTTAGGTAGAACTGTGAAAATTTAGAAATCAAACAAGCTTTTATTTGTATTCATAACCATTTGTAACCTTTTAGATAAAAGTTATAATTCCTGCCTACACACATCAGAAACATATTTAAGCCCGGGCTGTTATGTGGCACATAATATTTACACAAGGCAAATGCTCGCAAATTATAATTTTCAACTTCACAGAGTCTATCCACCTCCTCCTCGTAAGGAACAGCATTGCGATCATGAGAAACTTATCTGGACTAGCCATCTTAAGTAACAAGTATGAAAAGGATACAACAGCATTGTGACTGAGTTAGTGGACTACAGCCAAAATTTTAGATGACTCATCCAGAGTGATAAGTTTGCTTTCCACCTTTCAGCTAGAGAAATTCAATTCAATTAATTAAAACTCATCTAGAACTTTTTTTTAAAAACCTCAGTAAATGTAGCAGTGAAGCCAACAGATTGTCTCAAGTTCAACAGAAATTCTGGTTCATGAATGACTTTCGAAAAAGGAAAATTTCAGACCCACAGCTTTAGACCCACGACAGATTTGGAGGGATATGGACCAAACACAGGCAGGTGGGATTAGTGTAGCTGGGACATGTTAGCCGGTGTGGGCAAGTTGTGCCGAAGGGCCTGTTTCCACGCTGTATCACTCGATGACTCTTTACAATTACCTTTGCCGTTCGGGAGCAGTTTGATATGGACCATAAGGTCCTGTGGCATATTTTGTTTTAAAAGTGATTCACCTCCTGAGTCAGGAGATGAATGGCATAATCTTAACTTGTGTGGGTGAATGGAACTTCAACAACTCTTAAAAAAAACAACCATTCACCATCTTAAATGCACAGTTAGCATACTGTATCAGGAGCAGCAGAGTGTGCAATGGTTCCATTCTATTGATCCAAACAATGCAGTGTTACCCAATGGATACAGAGTGATGATGCAAGGCAGGCGACTTTCAGACTCCGCTAAATGTCCTTTAGTTTAGTTTTAGTTTAGAGATACAGCGCAGAAACAGGTCCATCGGCCCACCGAGTACACGCCATCCAGCGATCCCCGCACACTAACGCTACCCTATACACATTAGGGACAATTCACAATTATACCAAGCCAATTCACCAACAAACCTGTACATCTTTGGAGTGTGGGAGGAAACCGGAGATTCTGGAGAACCACACAGTTACAGGGAGAATGTATAAACTCCATATAGACAGCACCTGTAGTCGGGATCGAATCGGGGAATCTGGTGCTGTAAGGCAGCAACTCTACCGCTGCACCACTGCGCCGTTGAAGGATGACCTTAACTGATTTTGTACCCAAAAGGCCAAAACTCAACTTAGGCAGTCTTTTGAGGCAGAAAGTTAGAACTTCAGAAATGAAACAAATTACAGAGGTTGTGTGTTTGTGTGTGTGTGCATGCGCGCATGTGTGTGTGTGCGTGTGTGTGTGTGTGAGTGTGTGCATGCGCGCATGTGTGCGTGTGTGTGTGTGTGCGCGTACGTGTGTGTGTGCGTGCGCGCATGTGTGTGTGTGTGTGGTGTATATTTGCATGCATAGGACAGGGCAGTTATGTGGCAGTGTTGCAGAGATGTCAAAAAGAAAGATTTGGTAAGATTATGGCACACAAATATTGGTGGTCATGTTATTTATAATGTCCAAATACCTTCAGAAATGGGAGCTTTTACTTTCAAATGTTTTAAGAAACTTTCAAGAACTGTTAGAGCAGTAGAGTACAACTATGCAATAAACAGCATGATTTTCATAAAGGCAAGACTTGAACATCACAATTTTGTTTACCTCCTGTATGGAATTGGAAACTAACTGGATTTCATTGTTCTACCTGGGACATATGGCAATAAAACACCCTTGACACTTGACATCTCAAATGGGGTTCAAATGGAATGACTAATTCAGAGTAATTTCTATAATCATTAATCATAAGATCATAAGTGATAGGAGAAGAATTAGGCCATTCGGCCCATCAAGCCTACTTTGCCATTCAATCATGGGTGATCTATCTCTCCTTTCTAACCCCATAACCTTTGGCACCCGAACTAATCAAGTACTGTATTAATTGATAAAATTAGAATGCCCTGCGTAAGAAAGAGATTTATTAGCAAATCTCTCAGATTTAGAAAATTATGTTCCGAACTGCAAAGCTTTTTTTTAAAATGCATGAGACGCATTT